>NC_084573.2:9645000-9675000 GCF_033978685.3 Nerophis lumbriciformis | reverse complement strand
AGGGCTCCTCAGAAAGAACAGAGCCAATGAAGACATTTTGCACAAAACAAAGGTGCTGAAGGTCACTCAGTGGAGGTCAAATGAGTTCAAAACTCTTGGCACTCAGGTGTAACACACTTTTCCACCACTTGTGGCAGTAATGAGTCGGTCAAGTGCGAGTATGGGCAGCTCGCTTCAGAGTGGACGTCCAATATGGCGCCCTTTAGTCACAAGAGGGGCTTCTGACCAATTACAGATAGTATTTCCAGACTAGTGTTGTAACTAGGGATGTCCGATAATGGCCGATATTCTGATATTGTCCAACTCTTTAATTACCGATACCGATATCAACCGATACCGATATATACAGTCGTGGAATTAACACATTATTATGCCTAATTTGAACAACCAGGTATGGTGAAGATAAGGTCCTTTTTAAAAAATAAAATAAAATAAAATAAGATAAATAAATATAAAAACAGTTACATAGAAACTAGTAATTAATGAAAATGTGTAAAATTAACTGTTAAAGGTTAGTACTATTAGTGGACCAGCAGCACGCACAATCATGTGTGCTTACGGACTGTATCCCTTGCAGACTGTATTGATATATATTGATATATAATGTAGGAACCACAATATTAATAACAGAAAGAAACAACCCTTTTGTGTGAATGAGTGTAAATGGAGGAGGGAGGATTTTTGGGTCGGTGCACTAATTGTAAGTGTATCTTGTGTTTTTTATGTTGATTTAATTTTTAATTAAAAAACCCCCCCCAAAAAACGATACCGATAATAAAAAAAACGATACCGATAATTTCCGATATTACATTTTAAAGCATTTCTCTAGTTGTAACGATACCAATATTTTCGTGCTGGTACCGGTACTAAAATTATTTTGATACTTTTCGGTACTTTTCTAAATAAAGGGGACCACAAAAAAATTGCATTATTGGCTTTATTTTAACAAAAAATCTTAGGGTACATTAAACATATGTTTCTTATTGCAGTCAAGTCCTTAAATAAAATAGTGAACATACTAGACAACTTGTCTTTTAGTAGTAAGTAAGCAAACAAAGGCTTCTAATTAGTCTGCGGACATATGCAGTTGTCATAACCAACGTTCCCTCTAAGGTGCGCGCCTGTGCAATTGCGCACTTGCTCAAGCGTCCTCTGCGCACAACAAATCTATGCCACGCACAAAATCAAATAAAAAAATAAGCGCATAACAATTTTCGACACACGGACACGACAAAGAAAACAGTTTTCGTCATCATTGTTCAAATATTGTAACATCTGTCGAGACGCTTTGAGGACATGAATTACATCCATCACTTTACTGAGCAAAACTCTTTATTGTCGGCCATAAACACATCAACAAAACATTAGTAAAAAAAATTATATCTAGCAAAACTGGTCATTTCAAGCCAGACCAAAAGCAACTTTGTTATATCAACAGCAGCCGCTCGCTCTTTCTCACTTGCGCCAACACATGCACATATGGCACTTAGCCAGTGATGCATTTACAGCCACACAAAACGTCGGACAACTCCAACACCACACATAAAGTGTCATTCCAGGTCGTTACTCTATGATTTACCAATCAAATGTGTGCCTATTCTAGTGTCATTTATTAGGAATCTTAATTTATGAATATAAACCATGAAATGCTGTTAGTATATTAAATAAATACTAATAAAAATATATTTTTTACAAACAGGAAGTTGCAGGAATGTACACATGATCCCCTGCTTACATCTCATTGTGCAACATATGAATGTTTTAATGGGAACTAAATGCAATGTCTGAAAGGGGTACAAGTTATTTCCAAAGCAGGACCTCCACCCAGACATACAATACAAGTACACAGTCCATGAAAAATAATATTTTTTGTTATAGTCATTGTAAGTGGGCCTAAACACTTCTATTAGAAAATAACCTCATGGAAATGACTGCTGTCATTTGATTATAATAATAAGAGAATGGTGTCTGTCTATCTGTGTTGGCCCTGCGATGAGGTGGGGACTTGTCCAGGGTGTACACCGCCTTCCGCCCGAATGCAGCTGAGATAGGCTCCAGCGACTCCGAAAGGGACAAGCGGTAGAAAATGGATGGATGGATGAAGATTGAAGTTGTTATTTAGTCAGGTTTGGGACAGGTGTGCTGCTGGTGTAGCCACAGTGTGCACGTCTGATGTTGCTCACATGGGCTCCACTGAATGCTCAGGGAGTTTTTGTGTTTGCTCACACACATGAAAAAATAGAGGGAACAATGGTCATAATGGGGGGGGTCGCAGCTTACTGCGAGGTTTGTTCTCCCGGGATGCAAACGGACTATTCCGGACAAGACTTGCAGGTAGGAACATATTTATTTTCTCAATGAATCCTACACATCACAAAGACCGGAACCAAACAAAAGAAAAGTGTGCCGTTCACACGAGAAGCTAACAAACAAAAAAAAAACTTAACGCAGGAAACCTAGAAGCTAAACACTTAACATGGACTATGGCATGGAACAAACAAGACTTACTGTGGCATGAAACAACTAACACTTTTGTGGACACGGCATGAATCGAACAACTAGCATAAACTTGGAATCGGACATGAAAACGAGCAGCATGAACTATGTTATCGCATGAAACAAGCAATGACGCCAGGACAACTGACTGGCAAAGACAGGCTTAAATAATGGTCTCTTGATTAGAGCAGGTGCGTGTCCCGAACACCAGAGGCAGGTGAAACTAGTAAGTCGCCATGGTAACTAAAACAAACAAAGGTGCACAAAAACAAGAACTCATGGAGTCTAAAACTAACAGAACATAACAAAAACATGCAGCAGTAACATATTGTGTCATTTATCATTCTATTATTTCATCAACATTACTAAGGACAAGTGGTAGAAAATGAATTATTAATCTACTTGTTCATTTACTGTTAATATCTGCTTGCTTTCTATTTTAACATGTTCTATCTACACTTCTGTTAAAATGTAATAATCACTTATTCTTCTGTTGTTTGATACGTTACATTAGTTTTGGATGATACCACAAATTTGGGTATCAATCGGATACCAATTCGTTACAGGATCATACATTGGTCATATTCAAAGTCCAGGGACATATTTCCTGGGTTTATAAACATAGTATACATTATTAAAAAATCGAAAGAAGATGTTGTGATTAGAGATGTCCGATAATATCGGACTGCCGATATTATCGGCCGATAAATGCTTTAAAATGTAATATCGGAAATTATCGGTATCGGTTTCAAAAAGTACAATTTATGACTTTTTAAAACGCCGCTGTACGGAGTGGTACATGGACGTAGGGAGAAGTACAGAGCGGTTGTGTCTCCCAGTCATACTTGCCAACCCTCCCGATTTTCCCGGGAGACTCCCGGATTTCAGTGCCCCTCCCGAAAATCTCCCGGGGCAACCCTTCTCCCGAATTTCTCCCGATTTCTACCCAGACAACAATACTGGGGGCCTTTGCGTGCCGGCCCAAAGACATAATATTTACGGCTTTTCACACACACAAGTGAATGCAAATCATACTTGGTCAACAGCCATACAGGTCACCCTGAGGGTGGCCGTATAAACAACTTTAACACTGTTACAAATATGCGCCACACTGTGAACCCACACCAAACAAGAATGACAAACACATTTCGGGAGAACATCCGCACCGTAACACAACATAAACGCAACAGAACAAATACCCAGAAACCCTTGCAGCACTAACTCTTCCGGGACGCTACAATATACACCCCCCGCTAACCCCTAAAACCCCCCTCCCACCTCAACCTCCTCATGCTCTCTCAGGGAGAGCATGTCCCAAATTCCAAGCTGCTGTTTTGAGGCATGTTAAAAAAAAAATGCACTTTGTGACTTCAATAATAAATATGGCAGTGCCATGTTGGCATTTTTTTCCCATAACTTGAGTTGATTTATTTTGGAAAACCTTGTTACATTGTTTAATGCATCCAGCGGGGCATCACAACAAAATTAGGCATAATAATGTGTTAATTCCACGACTGTATATACCAGGATCGGTTGATATCGGAATCGGTAATTAAGAGTTGGACAATATCGGAATATCGGATATCGGTAAAAAAGCCATTATCGGACATCTCTACTTGTTACATTGTTTAATGCATCCAGCGTGGCATCACAACAAAATTAGGCATAATAATGTGTTAATTCCACGACTGTATATACCAGTATTGGTTGATATCGGAATTGGCTATTAAGAGTTGGACAATATCGGAATATCGGATATCGGTAAAAAAGCCATTATCAGACATCTCTACTTGTTACATTGTTTAATGCATCCAGCGGGGCATCACAACAAAATTAGGCATAATAATGTGTTAATTCCACAACTGTATATACCAGTATCGGTTGATATCGGAATCGGTAATTAAAAGTTGGACAATATCGGAATATCGGTAAAAAAGCCATTATCGGACATCTCTACTTGTTCCATTGTTTAATGCATCCAGCGTGGCATCACAACAAAATTAGGCATAATAATGTGTTAATTCCACGACTGTATATACCGGTATCGGTTGATATCGGAATCGGTAATTAAGATTTGGACAATATCGGAATATCGGATATCGGTAAAAAAGCCATTATCGGACATCTCTACTTGTTACATTGTTTAATGCATCCAGCGTGGCATCACAACAAAATTAGGCATAATAATGTGTTAATTCCACGACTGTATATACCAGTATTGGTTGATATCGGAATTGGCTATTAAGAGTTGGACAATATCGGAATATCGGATATCGGTAAAAAAGCCATTATCAGACATCTCTACTTGTTACATTGTTTAATGCATCCAGCGGGGCATCACAACAAAATTAGGCATAATAATGTGTTAATTCCACAACTGTATATACCAGTATCGGTTGATATCGGAATCGGTAATTAAAAGTTGGACAATATCGGAATATCGGTAAAAAAGCCATTATCGGACATCTCTACTTGTTCCATTGTTTAATGCATCCAGCGTGGCATCACAACAAAATTAGGCATAATAATGTGTTAATTCCACGACTGTATATACCGGTATCGGTTGATATCGGAATCGGTAATTAAGATTTGGACAATATCGGAATATCGGATATCGGTAAAAAAGCCATTATCGGACATCTCTACTTGTTACATTGTTTAATGCATCCAGCGTGGCATCACAACAAAATTAGGCATAATAATGTGTTAATTCCACGACTGTATATATCGGTATCGGTTGATATCGGAATCGGTAATTAAGATTTGGACAATATCGGAATATCGGATATCGGTAAAAAAGCCATTATCGGACATCTCTACTTGTTACATTGTTTAATGCATCCAGCGTGGCATCACAACAAAATTAGGCATAATAATGTGTTAATTCCACGACTGTATATATCGGTATCGGTTGATATTGGAATCGGTAATTAAGTGTTGGAAAATATTGGAATATCGGATATCGGCAAAAAAGCTATTATCGGACATCTCTAGTAATAATCACTTATTCTTCTGTTGTTTGATACTTTACATTAGTTTTGGATGATACCACAAATTTGGGTATCAATCCGATACCAAGTAGTTACAGGATCATACATTGGTCATATTCAAAGTCCTCATGTGTCCTGGGACATATTTTCTGAGTTTATAAACACAATATACATTTAAAAAAATCGAAAGATGTTGTGATGCCAAAAAATATTGACGTAATTGTAGTAGTATCGACTAGGTACACTCCTGTACTTGGTATCATTACAGTGGATGTCAGGTGTAGATCCACCAATGGCGTTTGTTTACATTTCGATGCCGGTGAGCTACGGTGTGTAGTAAAACATGTTTAGCTATTCCTCGGGATGATACTTGTAAGAAACTTACGTTATTTGTCGCCATGGAGACCAGGATTAGTGATTTAGAAGTCGCTAAAACACTGCGGATGGACGTTAGCCGCTAGCTAGCTAGCCATGTCTTAAAGCACCTCTTCCTGAGGGCGTTTCAGTGTTATAACTTCACCTTTATCGTTAGTTTTTAAGACAAAATGCGTCCGTTCTCCCTTTTCTGTCTACACACCGTTTCTGTTTGTAAGTACTCTGTGATTGTGCGCTGCCGAACATGCTCTTCTGCTCGTAAACCAGCAATGACACGACGTGACTTTGACGCGGGCGGGTGGTGGACCGGTACGTTTCCGAGACTGTATAGTACCGAAAATGATTCATTAGTATCGCGGTACTATACTAATACCGGTATCGTACAACCCTAGTCCAGACCATCTCCTAAACGACTGGTCAGAAGACTACAAGGCGCCATGTTTGACGTCCACTCTGAAGCGAGCTGTCCATGCTTGGTCTCTCCGAGTCCAACGATGTATTGCACCAAAAAGTCTAGGAATTTTTATTTCATGGACATTTTCGTTTAGATTGAAACATAGAAAAGTTCCCTGTATGTTGAAGGCATACCATGTTTTATAAAGATTGTACTGTTGTACCTTCAGTAGTACTTTTTTGTCTGTCATTCACAATCCTCAATCCTCACAAGCACACAAATGTCTTTCTTTTTTATGCATTCTAAATCATAAATAAAGTCTAGTAAGAGTCAGCTAACAATAGAGATGATGTTAGTCGCTCCATTCTGCCTACAAAGCGCTCTAAAAAACCTCCATCAAAGTTTTATATACACGCTGTAAGTATATATGTAATGTAGTAACGTTCATAATCAGATTTAATATTTACATATTTGTATTAATTTAAGCATACAGCGGCAAATTAATTTCACAGACGCATCACAACATTCACTTCCCCTTCAACAACAACAAGACTACTAATCATGGCAGACTTGATGAGAGACATCAAAGACTACTTTGGGACGAATGATGATCTAGAAACTTCTATTGGTGATCCTGAATATAAGGAGGATGATCGACAAGTTTTAAACGCTGTGTGCTTAACAGATGCAGCTTTAATAAAACAATCACTTACTGTACAATGTCTGCTCTCACTAGGAGAAAGACTGATGGGATGTTTGTATCTTCCCTTTCACGTGAACAATTCATCATCATCCTCACAAAGGGTTAAAAAGTACAATCACTGGTTTTAATAATGTTACTCATTATTCATGCTTTCATTTAGTTACAATCAGATTTTAATAAAGTTACTCATTATTCATGCTTTCATTTAGTTAAAATCACTGATTTTAATAGAGTTACTCATTATTCATGCTTTCATTTAGTTAAAATCACTGATTTTGATAAAGTTACTCATTATTCATGCTTTCATTTAGTTACAATCACTGATTTTAATACATTTAATCATTATTTGTGCTTTCATTTAGTTAAAATCACTGATTTTAATAAAGTTACTCATTATTCATGCTTTCATTTAGTTACAATCACTGATTTTAATAAAGTTACTCATTATTCATGCTTTCTTTTAGTTACAATCACAGATTTTAATAAAGTTACTCATTATTCATGCTTTCATTTAGTTAAAAGCACTGATTTTAATAAAGTTACTCATTATTCATGCTTTCATTTAGTTAAAATCACTGATTTTAATAGAGTTACTCATTATTCATGCTTTCATTTAGTTAAAATCACTGATTTTAATAAAGTTACTCATTATTCATGCTTTCGTTTAGTTACAATCACTGATTTTAATACATTTACTCATTATTCGTGCTTTCATTTAGTTAAAATCAGTGATTTTAATAAAGTTACTTATTATTCATGCTTTCATTTAGTTACAATCACTGATTTTAATAAAGTTACTCAGTCATGCTTTCATTTAGTTAAAATCACTGATTTTAATAAAGTTACTCATTATGCATGCTTTCATTTAGTTACAATCAATGATTTTAATACATTTACTCATTATTCATGCTTTCATTTCGTTAAAATCAGTGATTTTAATAAAGTTACTTATTATCCATGCTTTCATTTCGTTAAAATCAGTGATTTTAATAAAGTTACTTATTATCCATGCTTTCATTTAGTTACGATCATTGATTTTAATAAATGTACTCATTATTCATGCTTTCATTTAGTTAAAATCACTGATTTTGATAAAGTTACTCATTATTCATGCTTTCATTTAGTTACAATCACTGATTTTAATACATTTACTCATTATTCATGCTTTCATTTAGTTACAATCAGTGATTTTAATAAATGTACTCATTCATGCTTTCATTTAGTTACAATCACGGATCTTGATAAAGTTACTCATTATTCATGCTTTCATTTAGTTACAATCACAACACAACAGAGACGAAGAACAAAAGTACAATCGGTGATTGCAACTATATGAAAGCATGAATAATGAGTAACTTTGATGAAATCAGTGATTGTACCTAAACGAATGCATGAATAATTAGTCAATTTGATCAAATCAATAAATTAAAGAATGAATAATGAGTAACTGATGAAATCAGTAATTGTAATTAAATGAAAGCATTTGGTCTCAATCAGCCATCAGCTAGCTACTACTAAAAGGAATGAGTCCGGATCAATAACAAAAAAAAAAGTCCACCTGGTCCACACAAACAGACTCTACCCGCGTTCTTTCTGCCCAACTAGGACCCTGACTTCAGGACAGCGAATCCGGGTCACGGCTCCAATTGTTACACTCTACCCGTGGTCTTCGATTGAACAGGCAGAGGCCAGGTCTCTCTGCCCAAATAGGACCCTGACCTCAGGACAGCCAACCCGTGTCAGGGCTCCAATTCTTAGACTCAACCCGCAGTTTTTGGTTGAACAGTGAGAGGCCAGGTCTTTCTGCCCAACTGGGACTCTGACCTCAGGACAGTCAAACCGGGTCACGGGTCCAATCATTAGACCCAACCCGCGTTCTTTGATTGAACAGTCAAAGGCCAGGTCTTTCTGCCCAACTAGGACCCCGACCTCAGGACAGCCAATCCAATTGTTACACTCAACCCGCAGTCTTCGATTGAACGTATATTTTCTACAATATTTGAACAGTGGACTAAAAATTCCTTAAAAATAAATAATCTTGTTTCCATTCATTTATTTAGGGCCAGGCTGGCAGCATGTAGCACCATGATTCTGTTTTTGCAAAGTAACCTTGCAAATGTAATCAATCAATCAATCAAAGTTTATTTATATAGCCCCAAATCACGGGTGTCTCAAAAAGCTGCACAAGCCACAACGACATCCTCGGCTCAGATCCCACATCAGGGCAAGAAAAAACTCAACCCTATGGGATTACAATGAGAAAGCTTGGAGGGGACCGCAGATGTGGGGACCCCCCCCCCCCCCCCCCAGCCCTCCCCAGCCCTTGGGCGACCGGTGCAATGGATGTCGAGTGGATCTAGCATAATAGTGTGAGAGTCCAGTCCATAGTGGATCTAACATAATAGTGTGAGAGTCCAGTCCATAGTGGATCTAACATAAGAGTGTGAGAGTCCAGTCCATAGTGGATCTAACATAATAGTGAGAGTGCAGTCCATAGTGGATCTAACATAATAGTGAGAGTCCAGTCCATAGTGGATCTAACATAATAGTGAGAGTCCAGTCCATAGTGGATCTAACATAATAGTGTGAGAGTACAGTCCATAGTGGATCTAACATAATAGTGAGAGTCCAGTCCATAGTGGATCTAACATAATAGTGAGAGTCCAGTCCATAGTGGATCTAACATAATAGTGTGAGAGTCCAGTCCATAGTGGATCTAACATAATAGTGAGATTCCAGTCCATAGTGGATCTAACACAATAGTGAGAGTCCAGTCCATAGTGGATCTAACATAATAGTGAGAGTCCAGTCCATAGTGGATCTAACATAATAGTGAGAGTCCAGTCCATAGTGGATCTAACATAATAGTGTCAGAGTCCAGTCCATAGTGGATCTAACATAATAGTGAGAGTCCAGTCCATAGTGGATCTAACATAATAGTGAGAGTCCAGTCCATAGTGGATCTAACATAATAGTGTGAGAGTCCAGTCCATAGTGGATCTAACATAATAGTGAGAGTCCAGTCCATAGTGGATCTAACACAATAGTGAGAGTCCAGTCCATAGTGGATCTAACATAATAGTGAGAGTGGAGTCCATAGTGGATCTAACATAATAATGAGAGTCCAGTCCATAGTGGATCTAACATAATAGTGTGAGAGTCCAGTCCATAGTGGATCTAACATAATAGTGAGAGTCCAGTCCATAGTGGATCTAACACAATAGTGAGAGTCCAGTCCATAGTGGATCCAACATAATAGTGACAGTGCAGTCCATAGTGGATCTAACATAATAGTGAGAGTCCAGTCCATAGTGGATCTAACATAATAGTGTGAGAGTCCAGTCCATAGTGGATCTAACATAATAGTGTGAGAGTCCAGTCCATAGTGGATCTAACATAATAGTGAGAGTCCAGTCCATAGTGGATCTAACATAATAGTGAGAGTCCAGTCCATAGTGGATCTAACATAATAGTGAGTGTCCAGTCCATAGTGGATCTAGTTAATAGTGTGAGAGTCCAGTCCATAGTGGGGCCAGCCGGAGATCATCTTGGGTGGAGACAAGTCAGCAATGCAGAGACGTCCCCAACTGATGCACAGATAAGTGGTCCATCCCGGGTCCCGACTTTGAACAGCTAGCGCATCATCTGTGGTCAACTAATCTGTGCCCCCCCTCTCCACGAAGGAGAGGACGGCAGATCAACTTGTCTAAAAGGGTGGGTCTATTTAAAGGCTAGAGCAGTGGTTCTTAACCTTGTTGGAGGTACCGAACCCCACCAGTTTCATATGCGCATTCACCGAACCCTTCTTTAGTGAAAAATAAAATGTTTTTTTTCAAATTCATGACAAAGTTATATGTTTTTGGTAACACTTTAGTATGGGGAACATATTCTAAGTAACAAAGACTTAATTTAGAGTTATTTGGTTAGGGTTAGGGTTAGAGGGTTACGGTTATAATAAGGCCATGCCGAATAAGGCATTAATAAGTACTTAATAATGACTAGTTAAGAGCCAATATGTTACTAATTTGCATGTTAATAAGCAACTAATTAATGGTGAATATGTTCCCCATACTAAAGTGTTACCGTGTTTTATTACTGGTGCATAAAATGAAGCGTGCATGAACATCACCTTGTTCAAAGAACAAAACCAACACAGTGCATAAACTCACAACAAATTACACACCTGCAAATCAGTCAGCTGTTGCCGTATCCGTAATACGCCGATAGGGAGAAGTTTGTATTTACACGATGAGTCGGGTGTGTTTTGACCTCCGCTGAAACCCCTGAGCCCAACTCATCGAACCTCTAGGGTTCGATCGAACCCAGCTTAAGAACCACTGGGCTAGAGTATACAAATGAGTTTTAATATGGGACTTAATTGCTTCTACTGAGGTAGCATCTCTAACTGTTACCCTTAGGGCATTCCAGAGTCCTAAAGCCCGAATAGAAAACGTTCTATAGCCCGCAGACTTTTTTGGGGCTCTGGGAATCACTAACAAGCCGGAGTTCTTTGAACGCAGATTTCTTGCCGGGACATATGGTACAATACAATCAGCACAATTTAAACTTTTGTAATAAATGTGCACTTTTCCGATTTTTCATGAGGAGTTTGATTCCAGTTTAGAAAGGATGCGATTGCAAACCATGTCAGCAGGAAGGCTCCACAAACACACCGACTTACTCCAAACAAGGAAAATGGAGAGATCTGTTATTGAGCCTGAAGGCTTTGTACGATTCATGGTATTTGATAAGTGTTTGGCATGACTCCCAACAACCTGCTGTCGTCACACCTGGACAGGTGACTAATGACCTAACTTACGTCCTTAGTCACACCCCCCCACCCCCCCACTCCACCCCCTTCAGGGACGTCACACACATTTATCACCGCCCCTAAATTGGAAAAGGACTGAGACCCTGAATATGTATTTATTCATCCGTACTAACCACCATACTTGCCAACCCTCCCGATTTTTCCGGGAGACTCCCGAATTTCAGTGCCCCTCCCGAAAATCTCCCGGGGCAACCATTCTCCCGAATTTCTCTCGCTTTTCACCCAGTCAACAATATTAAGGGAGTGCCGTGATGGCACTGCCTTTAGCGTCCTCTACAACCTGTCGACGCGTCCGCTTTTCCCCCATACAAACAGCGTAAGTGACTACAAGACATGCTTGATCAACAGCCAATCAGGTCACACGGAGGGTGGCCGTATAAACAACTTTAACACTGTTACAAATATGCGCCACACTGTGAACCCACACCAAACAAGAATGACAAACACATTTCGGGAGAACATCTGCACCGTAACACAACATAAACACAACGGAACAAATGCCCAGAATCCCTTGCATCCCTAACTCTTCCGGGCTACAATATACACCCCCGCTACCACCAAACCCCACCCCAATCTCCCGAATTCGAAGGTCTCAAGGTTGGCAAGTATGCTAACCACTCTAGGAGTTCTGGCATCAGCACCTACACGCCATCGAGCTGAAAACTTGGCAACTTTTTGTGAGAAAACAGTACACATCGGGTCGGGACAAAACTGACTTGAAGTCCCTTGACTGTCCTTGCCGCGGTGCCAGGCCTCTCCCCCCACCCCCAGGGGCCACGTCCCACTATTTAATGGAGAAGTGAGCTTTAGGCCACCAGCTCCAACATGTTTTATCCATGAAGTTTAATTCTTGTTCATGCCACTTGTCCAGGGTGTACTCTGCCTTGGGTCCAGGGTGTACTCTGCCTTGGGTACCAGGGTGTACGCGAGTGCAGCCCCCCCCCCCCCCGCGACCCCAATCGGTAGAAAATGGAGGGATGGATGTGGTGGCGGCGTGGTTTCCCGGACCTTGGCACCAGAGCCGGTCTACAAGCGCTGGCTTTTATGGACACCTCAGACGGCGGGAGATGATGCGTATTTTTAGAGTTCCATTAGTTGCTCAATGAGGACGAAAGGCGTGACGTGTTGGAGTACGTCAGCGCGGGCCACGCTGGCTTTTGTGTGGCGGGAATCCCCCCTCTCTCCGCGTCATGGTGTTGCAGGGAGGAGGGAGGCGGCCATATAAGAAGCCTGGCATGAGCTTTGGGACTCACAGAGGATACAAGCTCACATCGCACACACCAGACCTCCACCTCACACACTCAGGTAGGAAGTTCTCATCTCCCTTTTGTGGCGGCGAAAAGGGGGGAAGTAGACTTTGGGGATAAGAAAACAACTTTGATGTCTGGAAGTAGTGGAAAGAGTTCTGTCGTCTTAAGATGAACTGGAATGTTCTCGCTCTCCAGTCTTGTTGTTCTTTCTGCTCCGTTAAGATTTGTCCTCAGGAGATCAATTTGTAATCAAGCGTTCACAACTGGAGGCACAGCGCTTTTTTAGGAGGTTTGTTTTTCCCACCAGTGGTCTTGTTGCTCCTAAGGTACACCTTTACTTCATTACCACTTATTTATCATATACATTTATATATATATATATATATATATATATATATATATATATATATATATATATATATATATATATATATATATATATATATTTATATATATATATATATATATATATATATATACATATATATATATATTTATATATATATATATATGTATGTGTATATATATATATATATATATATATTTATATTTATATATATATATATGTATGTGTATATATATATATATATATATATATAAATATATATATATATGTATATATATATATATTTGTATATATATGTATGTATACATATATATACGTATATATATATATATATGTGTATATATATATATATATATATATATATATATATATATATATATATATATATATATATATATATATGTATATATATATACACACACACGTACATTTTTACTTCATGACCATTAATTGACCTCAGACCAATTTATGAAGAATGGCCATAACCTTTCTTCAGAACGTCTGAAATGACGACAACATAAAACACTATTTTGATTACATAAAGAAAAAACACTTTGTTGCTTTGCTGCATAAATCCAACAAGACAGGAAGTACAGCAGTTAAAATAAACAAACAAACAAACAAACTATAAGTGGACACAAAAAAATTCCAACTTTAATACCTTGCGTCTGTAAGTCATTTAACATAACACCTATAAAATATGCAATATTTGTCACGCAGTGAAGAAATTCCACCTATTTATTCTCAGTTTTTTTTTAATGAATTTGTTTTATTTTTATTTATATATTTGTATTTATATATATTTTGATTTCTTTAATGATGAAATTATTTTCTTATTTATTTTCTATTGTTTACATTTTATTTATAAATTTTTATTTATTAATTTTTAATTGTATTTTTAAATAAAGGAATTACTCTTTTTCTTTTCTATTTTTTCCTTTAATATTTAATTTATTTATTTATTTTTTATTTATTATACTTTTCAAATTGTATTCTTTAATAAATAAATTCCTTTTTAAAAAAAAAGTTTTATTCATTATAATTTTCAAATTGTATTCTTTAATAAATAAATTCAATTTTTTCCCTTTCCTATTTTTTTATTCACATATACCTTTTGAAGTTCATTATTTTAGTGAGGAAATTCCGAGGATGGCAACAAAAAATGCTATTCTGAAGACATATCATAAGATTCAAAGTGCTTGAGGATATTTCTTTGCAAAGAAGTGACTCAGTCAAGCGATGATATTATGCTAATTAGCAATAACCATCTGAATGATGATCATAATTAATGCACATAATCTTTGTCCGTTATCAGTAAAGACGTTAATTGCATACACAAGACACAAAATGTGTGCTTAAAATGATTAACTACATTTTTATGACTATTATTATTTTATTAGAGTACTGTATGTGTGTTATTACATTTTTAAACACATTAGTCTACTGTACATGTGTTATTAGATTTTTATACACATTAATAAACTGTACACGTGTTTACATTTTTTTACACATATTAGTAAACTGTACATGTGATATTAAATTTTTATACACATTAGTCTACTGTCTATTTTGTGTATGAAGTGCAAGTATAAGTACAATTTAAGATCAAATCACTAAATACAGCAAACTGTACATTTTTAGCACCACAAAATGACAGATATAATGTCATTTTGCTACAATATAATAAAACATAATGTAGTACAAAATAATGTAATATAACATAATAATATAATGTAATATGATATAATATATTACATTATATTGTTATATATAATTTTATTGTGAATGTGTGTAATATAATATATCCACCCATCCATTTTCTTCCGCTTATCCGGGGTCGGGTCGCGGGGGCAGCAGCCTAAGCAGAGAAGCCCAGACTTCCCTCTCCCCAGCCACTTCGTCCAGCTCCTCCCGGGGGTTCCCGAGGCGTTCCCAGGCCAGCCGGGAGACATAGTCTTCCCAACGTGTCCTAGGTCTTCCCCGTAGCCTCCTACCGGTCGGACGTGCCCTAAACACCTCCCCAGGGAGGCGCCCGGGTGGCATCCTGACCAGAGCCCCGCCACCCGACGAAGGAAACTCACTTCGGCCGCTTGTACCCGTGATCTTGTCCTTTTCGGTCATAACCCAAAGCTCATGACCATAGGTGAGGATGGGAACGTAGAGCGACCGGTAAATTGAGAGCTTTGCCTTCTGGCTCATCTCCTTCTTTACTACAACGGATCGATACAGGTACGGAACAAGGTCCACTCGGACTCAATATCCAGCGCCTACCTCGTGACATGTTCAAAGTTCTCACGGAGGTAGGAATTGAAACTCTCTCTGACAGGAGACCCCGCTAGACGTTCCCAGCAGTCCCTCACTATGCGTTTGGGCCTGCCAGGTCCCCCACCATCGGAGCCAACTCACCACGAGGTGGGGATCGGTAGAAAGCTCCGCCCTCTCCTCACCCGAGTTTGGACACATGAGACCGCAACCTACAAAGTCGATCATGGAACTGCGGCCGAGGGTGTCCTGGTGCTTAGTGCACTTATGGATAGGGATGATGTTTGATAAGAAATTATCGAGTTCGAGCCCATTATCGAATCCTCTTATCGAACCGATTCCTTATCGATTCTCTTATCGAATTCAGATAGGTTGTTGTTTATGGTAAAACACACAATATTTGGTTTAAAAAAAGCTCACTTTTATTTTATAAGAAAAAAATAAAATAAAATAAAAAAATAAATATTGACTGTGTTTACCCCCCTAAAAATAAAATAAAATAAATAGATATTGACTGTTGTTACCCAAAGTATATTAAGTGGGATTTTTCAGAAAAACAAATATATACAGTAATACAAAAACAACCTCTCTCTGTGATCACTATAGGTGTATAAATAATAATATAGTGTTAAATAAAATCAGTCCCTTGGGCAAAAAACTGAAAATAATACAGCTCTCCAAAAAGTGCACTTCTGCTGCTATTGGAACATACTAACTACACACACTATGACACTAAGAACGCCACAGTCATCAATCAACAATTCTGCAGTCCTGGTTGACATAAGAGGTTACCTTATTTTAGCCCATACTTGCCAACCCTCCCGAATTTTCCGGGAGACTCCCGAAATTCAGCGCCTCTCCCGAAAACCTCCCGGGACAAATATCCTCCCGAAAATCTCCCGATTTTCAGCCGGAGCTGGAAGCCACGCCCCCTCCAGCTCCATGCGGACCTGAGTGAGGACAGCCTTTTCTTTATAACAACAGGGTGACAAGAACTAAATAATCCAGACTAGAGATAAATTGTATTATTATGTTTATCATACCTAAAAATAAATATATTTATTAATTAAAAAAAAAAATTATAATAATTTTTTTTTACTATATTTTGCTAAAAACATCAAAATTAATTGTATTTTTATTTGTATTTTTTCTGACTCCTTATTACCTCCAGCCATAGAATTATACATAAAAATAAACATATTTGAAATAATTAATTTTAAATTATCATAATAATTCATTTAAAATGACCATATTTAATTATTAAAATAATTGCTTGTTTATCAACAACTTTAGCATTTTATTCATTACATTTTGAAGCTCTCAGAAGCCAAGTTATGTTATATTCCTTAATATTTATTTATGCAAGTTTGAAGTATCAATTATCTAAACACAGTTTTGTTTGCATATTTTCAGGATATATATATATATATATATATATATATATATGAAATACTTGACTTGGTGAATTCTAGTTGTCAATATACTCCTCCCCCAACCACGCCCTGCCCCACCCCCGACCACGCCCCCACCCCCCCACCTCCCGAAATCGGAGGTCTCAAGGTTGGCAAGTATGTTTTAGCCTAAAGGCTACAAGTGAGCAGATATGGAAATTAACCGGCAACAGTTAACGTTAGTTACTCACCGGCACTATCACTGGAACTGGGGCTGCAGGTTGAAGCAGAGGAAGAAGGGCGTGCTTCGTCATCTCTGTCGCTGCTTCTCCACGTGTCGAAGACACGACACGGTTCTCGAACGTTCAGGATATGTGCGGCCTGAACATGTTTCAACATGTTTGTTGTACTGCTCCCCTCACATGAGAGCGAAGCCTGGCAATAATTGCGTATTGCCGTTTCCTCGTCGTATTTTTTTTGTAAAATTAAGCCATGCCTTGAGGCGTTTTTTCCGGTCCATTATTTTTTGCTGCTTTCTGTATCTGCCGCCTAATGACTGAGCTACGTCATTTCCTGTGATGTGCCACAGGGCATTTCCTGTGGGACGGGATTCGTTCCCAGGGATTCAAATAAAGAACTAACTCTTTTTCTTTACTATAGTGGCCTCGATAACGGGAAACGGTTCTCAAAAAGGGATTTGAGTCCATGGAATCGGTTCTTTTCTTATCGAACAACCGGGAGAACCGGTTTCGAACATCATCCCTACATATGGTCACCCTTGTGTTTGAACATGGTGTTCGTTATGGACAATCTGTGACGAGTCAAAACAAAAGTCCAATAACAAAACACCACTTGGGTTCAGATCCGGGCAGCCGTTCTTCCCAATCCCGCCTCTCCAGGTTTCACTGTCGTCTCCAATGCGCATACTTGCCAACCTTGAGACGTCCGATTTCGGGAGATGGGGGGTGGGTGCGTGGTCGGGGGTGGGGCGGGGCGTTGTTGGGGGCGTGGTTAAGAGGGGAGTAGTATATTGACAGCTAGAATTCACCAAGTCAAGTATTTCATATATATATATATATATATATATATATATATATATGTATATATGTATGTATATATATATATATATATATATATATATATATATATATATATATATATATATATATATATATATATATATTTATATATATATATATAGATATCTACATCCTGAAAATATGCAAACAAAACTGTGTTTAGATAATTGATACTTCAAACTTGCATAAATAAATATTAAGGAATATAACATAATTTGGCTTCTGAGAGTTTCAAAATGTAATGAATAAAATGCTAAAGTTGTTGATAAACAAGCAATTATTTTAATAATTAATTATGGTCATTTTAAATGAATTATTATGATAATTTAAAATCAATTATTTCAAATATGTTTATTTTAATGTATAATTCTATGGCTGGATGTAATAAGGAGTCAGGAAAAAATACAAATAAAAATACAATTAATTTTGATGTTTTTAGCAAAATATAGTAAAAATGTATTTAGTTTTTTTTTTTTTAATTAATAAATATACTTATTTTTAGGTCAAATAAACATAATAATACAATTTATCTCTAGTCTGGATGATTTAGTTCTTGTCACCCTGTTGTCCTCCCGTCATGAGAAAAGGCTGTCCTCACTCAGGTCCGCATGGAGCTGGAGGGGGCGTGGCTTCCAGCTCCGGCTGAAAATCGGGAGATTTTCGGGAGAATATTTGTCCCGGGAGGTTTTGGGGAGAGGCGCTGAATTTCGGGAGTCTCCCGGAAAATTCGGGAGGGTTGGCAAGTATGCCAATGCGAGCGTTGAAGTCCCCCAGCAGAACAAGGGAATCACTCGAGGGAGCACTCTCCAATACTCCCTCAAGGGAATCCAAAAAAGGTGAATACTCTGAGCTGCTGTTTGGTGCATAATCACAAACAACAGTCAGCAGGACCCGTCCCACCACCAGAAGGTGGAGGGAAGCGACCCTTTCGTCTACAGGCTTTGAGCCGGGGGGGCAACAAGAATTCCCCCCCAGCCCGTCGCCTCTCACTGCATGCAACGCCAGAGTGGAAGAGAGTCCAGCCCCTTTCGAGAGAACTGGTTCCAGAGCCCTTGCTGTGCGTCGAAGTGAGTCCGACTATATCTAGCCTGAACTTCTCCACCTCGCTCCCCCCCAGCGAGGTGACTTTCCACGTCCCAAGAGCTAGATTATGTAGCCGAGGATTGGACCGCCAAGTGCCCTGCCTTCGGCTGCCACCCAGCTCACACTGCACCCGACCCATATGGCCCCTCGCATGAGTGGTGAGCCCATTGGAGGGGGGGGGGGGAGACCCACGATGCCTCTTCGGGCCCCATGGGGGCAGGCCCGGCAACCAGGCGCTCGCCATCGTGCCCCACCTCCGGGCCTGGCTCCAGAGGGGGGCCCAGGTGAACCGTGTCCGGGCGAGGGAAATCTGAGTCCTTGGTTTGTCTTTTTCATCGAGCTCTTTGTCTGATCCCTCACCGAGAACCTGTTTGTCTTGGGAGACCCTACCAGGGGGCATAGAAGCCCCCGAACAACATAGCTCCTAGGATCATTGAGACACGCAAACTCCTCTACCACGTGGCACCTCAGAAAGGAGGTAATATAATATAATATATTAGAATGTAATGTAATATAATATATTACAATATTTAATAATGTACTACAATATAGTATAATACAATAGAATGCAATATAATATGTAATATAATACAATATAATACAATACAATATATTATTATATACTACAATATAATGTAATGTAATATAATATCATATAATACAATATAAAGTAATATAATATAATACAATATAATATAGTATAAAGTAACATAATATAATATAATACAATATAATATAATATGATATAATATAATACAATATAAGATATTACAATATAATTTAATATAATATAATAATAATAATAATAATAATAGATTTTATTTGTAAAAAGCGCTTTACATTGAGTAAACAACCTCAAAGTGCTACAGTGTATTAAAAAAAATAAAAATAAAAAGATAATAAAAAATAAATAAAAATACTAGAACAGCCAAATAGCTAAAACTAGTATGCATATAGCTAAAAAAAAGAGGCTTTTTTAAAAAAAAAAAAGAAGGGTTTTTAAGCCTTTTTGAAAAGCATTCACAGTCTGTGGTGCCCTCAGGTGGTCAGGGAGAGCGTTCCACAGACTGGGAGCGGCGTAGCTTTGTCCTCGGAGGTTAGCCTGTCCGGAGCGGAGGTGTCGTGTGGAGGATTTGGGGGTGAGTAGTTCTGTGAGGTAGAGGGGGGGCATTTCCATGGAGGCACTTGTGGGTTAGTAGGGAGACTTTGAATTCAATCCTGAGTGGAACACGAAGCCAGTGAAGGGATTTGAGAGTTGGTGAGATATGGTCATATTTCCGCACTCTCATCATCATATAATACAATATAATATAATATAATATTACAATATAATACAATATAATATAATACAATATAATATACTACAATATAATACAATATAAAATAAAATAAAACACAACATAATATAATATAATATAGGGCTGCAACAACTAATCGATTAAATCGATTATAAAAATAGTTGGCGATTAATTTAGTCATCGATTCGTTGGATCTATGCTATGCACAGAGGCTATTTTTTATAAACCTTTATTTATAAACTGCAAAATTTACAAACAGCTGAGAAACAATAATCAAAATAAGTATGGTGCCAGTATGCTGTTTTTTTTTCAATAAAATACTGGAAAGGATAGAAATGTAGTTTGTCTCTTTTATCCAATTATTAATCTAAGTAATAATCGACAGATTAATCGATTATCAAATTAGTTGTTAGTTGCAGCGCTAATATAATATAATATAAACTCTGGGGATGTGATCAAATTAAATGTGAACCGCTGCCAAATGTGCATCCCTAGAATGTTCTTTGTTTTCCCAAAACCTAAAAGAAATTATAATTTTATGATGTGCACTTTGCTAATGAGTTCATTCATAACTATACATTAAAAATGACAAAATATTGCAGATCCATTTTTCAAAAAGTAAACAAATGACAATGAACAACAAACACATTCTTATGTAACATTGTATCCTAATCCTATTTGTACCGCGGAAGCTCTAAAGGGGAACAAAAATAAGTTCTGGCGCTCATAAAAGAATACAAATACTCGAAGTCCACCTGCGTCAAGGTGGACAGAAGTATTGGGACACCGCTGGAGTTTTATGACGTCATCAGCGCTGTGATTGGTCAAACACGTAACCATGTCAGTCACATCACGTAATGATAACCACCACCTTTCATAATAGAAATGAATAGGATGACTCCAAGTAGGGAAGAAAAATGGCCCAAAATTGAACTGGAGTACGAGTTTTCTTGAAGAAGTTCTGGGAAAGGTGCTGATACTGCCACCCTTACCAAGTTTTATTTGACCAGTACCGAACCTTTCAATATCACACCACTGTTTTTAGCAGCCCTCCAATTTTACATGTCACTGTCTATAAATATGATGCTTTTATAAACGATTTTTCAGTATTTTTATCTGTCATCAACCCTTTTTACAATATGATCATCTGAACCTTCATATCCATAATAATTCAGACCCTATTGATTTTGTTCATATACAGAGTATACTGGATGTGAAAAAAGTGAAAACCAGCACACACCAAAATGCTTCAGTTGTTATGCAGCAGCTATAACATTATAAAATGATATTGCTGAATACACAATATGTCTAATACTACAATTTGCAATTAGTGTAGGAATGGCGTGTGAATGCCGGATGTGTGCAAGCCACCGATACGCGTGAGTGGAAGTCAAGTGCTCAAATGTACAGGGTGAGTGGAGAGTGTGGATGTCGGATCGGATGAGAAATGTGGGATATGCCGTAGATTTATGTCGCCCATTCGTTATCAATGGGGAGAAAATTACTGGAAATTTTTGGCATAGGGAAAACATGTTTTTTGCGTTAGATATATGGGAAGAGTAGTGTTGGTGGATGTTTGAAAGGTCGGAATCGGGTTTTAAAATGGCGCAAAATGTTGAGAATTTGGGGCATTTAAGGAACTATGCCCATTCATTTGAATGGGAATTTCCTGGAAATTCGGGAAGTTCAGGAAAACTGTGAATCAAACAAAGAAAAAAACACTATATATGAATGGGTTGGCGTTGGAATTTTTAGAATGGGTTGAAAAATGTTGACGTGTTAACAGTTTGAACTGAGAATTGGTATTTTAATAATTCCTGGAATTTAGGGCTTGGACATTCACAAAATAATAAAAAAAATAAAAATAATAATAATAGATTATTTTTGGTGTAGAATCTTATTTGTGTGAATGTCCAAGCATTCACACAATAATGATAATAATAATAATAATATTAATAATAATAATATTCATAAATAGATGATTTTTTTGGGTGTAGAATCGTATATGTGTGAATGTCCAAGCATTCACACAATAATGATAATAATAATATTAATAATAATAATAATAAATAATATTAATAAATAGATTTTTTTTGGGGTGTAGAATCTTATATGTGTGAATGTCCAAGCATTCACACAATAATAATAATAATAATAATGATAATAATAATAATAATAGTAAATAATAACAATAACAAATGTATGTTTTTTTGGTGTAGAACCTAATATGTGTGAATGCTGGGACATGATGACTTAATTTTGATTATATTATTATTCATTATTATTACATGCATTTTATTATTAATTTATTTTTAGGTTAAAAGTTTGTTACGCTGTCCTTAGTTTGGTCCTGCTTTCAAATGTCTATTTCAATGACTGTGCAGCACTTTGTGAAAGTTTTGTTGTTTTTGCCAGATGAAGTGAAGTGTCTGGTAATATTGTATTTCTGACATTGGCCATGGCCTCCTTCCTCACAGCTCTTTCTGCACAACTGTCCCTTTTTGTGACGGACTCCATAAAGAGGCGGAAGCAGCGGCCGCAGAGCAGTTTCAGTCTTGATCAATCACACTGCGCGTGCTAAATAATGATATTTGCATCTTCTCCTCCTAGTATTGCAGGCATGTCCTGCATATTCCTGAAGACAAACACGCTAAACTATTCTGCTCGCTAAGAGACGCAATCCTCTGCTCACTAGTTTAGTAGCTTTGTTAATGTTCATGTGTCAACACGAAGCCAAATAAAAAGTCAGTGCTCATCATCCTCCCACTGAGCGCATATTTGAACACCTGAGGACTGCAGGAGATGATTAGTCTTTGATATGAAGGACAAATCTGCTGCGGGGAAGGAGATCAAGCTGCTCGTCGTTTAGCGAACAATGCTGATAACGACACGCCGACACGCTCTGATGGCTGCCACCTACGCCTGAATATCCTTCTGCACTTTAATGGCTGCTGGGAGGGGACCAGCATTTACGCTCAATTCGTCTCGCTCCTGTTGGCACACACGAGAATGAGAAGGAGGAGAAGGAGAAGGAGGAGAAAGAAGAGAAGTAGAAGGAGGAGAGGAAGAGGAAGAAGAAGAAAAAGCAGCAGAAGAAAAAGATAGAGGAGAAGAAGCAAAGAGGAAGAAGCAAGGAGAAGAAGATAGAGGAGAAGAAGCAAGAGGAGAAGAACAAGAAGAACAAGAAGAAGAAGGGGGTGGAGAAGGAGGACAAGAGAAGGAGAAGGAGGAGAAGAAGAAAGAGGAGAAGACGAAGAATGAGGAGAAGAAGGAGAAATAAGAGAAAAAGAAAGAGGAGAAGAAGAAGGAGAAAAAGCAAGAGAAGAAGAAGAACAAGAAGAAGAAGAAGGAGAAGGATAAAGAGGGGAAGAGAAGGAGAAGAAGAAGAACGAGAAGGAGGAGAAGGAGAAATAAGAGAAGAAGAAAAAGGAGAAGAAAAAAGAGGAGAAGAAAAAGAATGAGAAGAATGAGAAATAAGAGAAGAAGAAAGAGGAGAAGAAGAAGGAGAAGAAGAAGGAGGAGAGGAAGAAGAAGGAGAAAAAGCAGGAGAAGAAGAAGATAGAGGAGAAGAAGCAGAGGGGAAGAAGCAAGGAGAAGAAGATAGAGGAGAAGAAGGAGAAGGAAACAAGAAGAACAAGGCGAAGGAGGATGAGAAGGAGGAATAAGAGAAGAAGAAAGAGGAGAAGAAGAAGGAGAAAAAGCAGGAGGA
This sequence comes from Nerophis lumbriciformis, assembly GCF_033978685.3. Lineage (NCBI taxonomy): Eukaryota > Metazoa > Chordata > Actinopteri > Syngnathiformes > Syngnathidae > Nerophis > Nerophis lumbriciformis. The sequence continues at coordinate 9,650,793 of NC_084573.2, read as the reverse complement.
GAAGAAGAAGAAGAAGAAGAAGAAGAAGAAAAAGGAGGAGGACAAAGAGGAGAAGAGAAGGAAAAGGAGGATAAGAAGAAAGAGAAGAAGAAGAAGAATGAGAAGGAGGAGAAGGAGAAATAAGACAAGAAGAAAGAGGAGAAGAAGGAGAGGAAGGAGGAGAAGAAAGAGGAGAAGAAGAAGAATGAGAAGGAGAAATAAGAGAAGAAGAAGAAAGAGGAGAAGAAGAAGGAGAAGAAGGAGAAATAAGAGAAGAAGAAAGAGGAGAGGAAGAAAAAGGAGAAAGAGCAGGAGAAGAAGAAGATAGAGGAGAAGAAGCACGGAGAAGAAGATAGAGGAGAAGAAAGATGAGGAGAACAAGAAGAACAAGAATAAGGAGGACGAGAAGGAGGAGAAAAGAAGGAGAAGGAGGAGAAAAAGAACAAAGAGAAGGTGAAGGAGGAAGAAAAGAAGAAGCAAGAGGAGAAGGAGGAGAAGAAGAAGAACAAGAAGGAGAAGAAGAAGAAGAAGAAGAAGAAGAAGAAGAAGATTAAGTTTTTTGCAGTAGAGACAGTGAGGAGATAGCACCTGATAGCTTGATTGGCAACACTAAATGGTCCCTAGTGTGTGAATGTTGTCTGTCTATCTGTGTTGGCCCTGCTATGAGGTGGCGACTTGTCCAGCATGTAACCCGCCTTCCACCCGAGTGCAGCCGGGATAAGGACAAGCACCCCTCGCGACCCCTAGAGGGACAAGCGGTAGTAAATGGATGGATGGATGGATGGATGGAATGTTAACGTGGAGGATTCCGACTATTTTGGACTGGTACCTCAATGCTATGGAGGGAAAATGACACTAAACAACTGTCGTTGGCCTTGATAATTAGGATTGTTTGCTTGCATCACAACAGTTGTTTTTCTTACAACAATAGGGCAAAACCATCCTTGCTCTGGCACACTCTCCTGGTTTTGGAGTATAAATATTTGGGGTTTTGGCACCAGCCGCTAGACCAGATGTGACTAATCGAAGTCTAAGACTAGACGTAACCAATCTAAGTCTAAGACTAGATCTGACCAATCTAAGTCTAAGACTAGACATGACAATCTAAGTCTAAGACTAGACATGACAATCTAAGTCTAAGACTAGATCTGACCATTATGAGACTAGACGTGACCAATCTTAGTCTAAGACTAGATCTGACCAATCTAAGTCTAAGTCTAAATGTGACCAATCTAATTCTAAGACTAGACGTGACCAATCTAAGTCTAAAACTAGACATGACAATCTAAGTCTAAGACTAGATCTGACCAATCTAAGTCTAAGACTAGACATGACAATCTAAGTCTAAGACTAGACATGACAATCTAAGTCTAAGACTAGATCTGACCATTATGAGACTAGACGTGACCAATCTTAGTCTAAGACTAGATCTGACCAATCAAAGTCTAAGACTAGATGTGACCAATCTAATTCTAAGACTAGACGTGACCAATCTTAGTCTAAGAGTAGATGTGACCAATCTAAGTCTAGGACTAGATCTGACCAGTATGAGACTAGACGTGACCAATCTTAGTCTAAGACTAGATCTGACCAATCTAAGTCTAAGACTAGATGTGACCAATCTTAGTCTAAGACTAGATCTGACCAATCTAAGTCTAAGACTAGATGTGACCAATCTAATTCTAAGACTAGACGTGACCAATCTTAGTCTAAGAGTAGATGTGACCAATCTAAGTCTAAGACTAGAACTGACCAGTCTAAAACTAGATGTGACCAATCTTAGTCTAAGACTAGATCTGACCAATCTAAGTCTAACACTAAATGTGACCAATCTAAGTCTAAGACTAGACATGACCAATCAAAGTCTAAGACTAGACGTGACTAATCTAAGTCTAAGACTAGCTCTGACCAATCTAAGTCTAAGACTAGACGTGACCAATCTAAGTCTAAGACTAGACGTGACCAATCTAAGTCTAAGACTAGATCTGACCAGTCTATGTCTAAGACTAGATCTGACCAGTCTAAAACTAGATGTGACCAATCTTAGTCTAAGACTAGATCTGACCAATATAAGTCTAAGACTAGACGTGACTAATCTAAGTCTAAGACTAGCTCTGACCAATCTAAGTCTAAGACTAGCTCTGACCAATCTAAGTCTAAGACTAGACGTGATCAATCTAAGTCTAAGACTAGATCTGACCAGTCTAAGACTAGACGTGACCAATCTTAGTCTAAGAGTAGACGTGACCAATATTAGTCTAAGACGAGATGTGACCAATCTAAGTCTAAGATCATGAACTGATGAAATCTACTTAGATGAAAGGCCAAACATTTTTTAAGACAAACCAAACAGCCCAGTTGCCATGGATTGAATGCCCTGAAATGTTTGCACACATGCGTCATGACGGCTGGCGGCACCTACAGTAAACATCAAAAGGAAAGAAGTTAGAAGATAGAAGACATGTAGTGATGTCATTATTGCCCTTCATTTCATGCTCCTAATAATGTGTTAGTTCTGCCTCTGGGTGACCAAACGCAGACTCCAACAGGGCAGCTAATCAAAGATATTCTTAGGAAGGTCTTAAAGGGCCACTGCATTGGGGGGAATTGTACCTATCATTTACAATCCTTATGTAAGAAAAGGTTTTTTTTTGCATTATAAGTCGTAAATAAAGTCGAGCAGGAGTCAGCTAACAATGGAGAAAAAGTGAGTTGCTCTATTCTGCCTCAAAGTGCTCTAAAAAACCTCCATCAATGTTTTATATACATGCTGTAAGTAGATATGTCATGCAGTAATATTTATAATAACATGTAATATTTACATATTTTGATCATTATAAACATTCGGCGGTGTAATAATTCAATGTCATCAATCAATCAATGTTTATTTATATAGCCCTAAATCACAAGTGTCTCAAAGGGCTGCACAAGCCACAACGACATCCTCGGTACGGAGCCCACATAAGGGCAAGGAAAAACTCACCCCAGTGGGACGTCGATGTAAATGACTATGAGAAACCTTGGAGAGGACCGCATATGTGGGTAACCCCCCCCCACCCTCTAGGGGAGACCGAATGCAATGGATGTCGAGTGGGTCTGACATAATATTGTGAGAGTCCAGTCCATAGTGGATCCAACATAATAGTAAGAGTCCAGTCCATAGTGGGGCCAGCAGGACAAACAATTAATAACGTTCACTTTCCCTTCAACAACAACAAGACTACTAATGATGGCAGACTTGATGAGAGACAACAAAGACTACTTTGGGACACATGACGATCCAGAAACTTTTTTTATTTATTTTTTTGTCATAAGAAAATACAATCATGTGTGCTTACGGACTGTATCCCTTGCAGACTGTATTGATATATATTGATATATAATGTAGGAACCCCCTTACATGAGAGCGAAGCCTGGCAATAATTGCATATTGCCGTTTCTTCGTCGCATTTTTTTTTTTTAAATAGCCATGCCTTGAGGTGTTTTTTCCAGTCCATTATTTTTGCTGCTTGTGGGACATCAAAGGAAGTGACGTAGCTCAGTCTAATGACTGAGCTACGTCACTTCCTGTGATGTCCCACAGAGCATTTCCTGTGGGGCGGGATTCGAATAAAGAACCAACTCTTTTTCTTTAGTATAGTGGCCTTGATAACGGGAACCGGTTCTCAAAAAGGGATTCGAGTCCATGGAATCGGTTCTTTTCTTATCGAACAACCGGGAGAACCGGTTTCGAACATCATCCCTACGTACTGTACAATGTCTGCCATACTTGCCAACCTTGAGACCTCCGATTTCGGGAGGTTGGGGGTGGGGGCGTGGTCGGGGGTGGCGCGGGGCATGGTTGGGGGCGTGGTTAAGAGGGGAGGAGTATATTGACAGCTAGAATTCACCAAGTCAAGTATTTATTACACACACACACACACACACATATACATATATATATATATATATATATCTACATCCTGAAAATATGCAAACAAAACTGTGTTTAGATAATTGATACTTCAAACTTGCATAAATAAATATTAAAGAATATAACATAACTTGGCTTCTGAGAGTTTCAAAATGTAATTAATAAAATGCTAAAGTTGTTGATAAACAAGCAATTATTTTAATAATTAAATATGGTCATTTTAAATGAATTATTATGATAATTTAAAATCAATTATTTCAAATATGTTTATTTTAATGTATAATTCTATGGCTGGATGTAATAAGGAGTCACGAAAAAATACAAATAAAAATACAATTAATTTTGATGTTTTTAGCAAAATATAGTAAAAATGTATTTAGGTTTTAAAAAAAAAAATTAATAAATATATTTATTTTTAGGTAAAATAAACATAATAATACAATTTATCTCTAGTCTGGATGATTTAGTTCTTGTCACCCTGTTGTCCTCCCGTCATGAAAAAAGGCTGTCCTCACTCAAGTCCGCATGGAGCTGGAGGGGGCGTGGCTTCCAGCTCCGGCGGAAAATCGGGAGATTTTCGGGAGAATATTTGTCCCGGGAGGTTTTCGGGAGAGGCGCTGAATTTCGGGAGTCTCCCGGAAAATTCGGGAGGGTTGGCAAGTATGATGTCTGCTCTCACTGGAATAAAGACTGATTTATATCTTCCCCTTTACATCAACAATTCATCATCATCCTCACAAAGGGTTAAAAAACGAGCGTCTTTTCGTGTCTTTCTGGCCACCTCCGGGTCAAAGTTGGATGTCAAAGTTGACCAACTTGTAAGTTTATGTCCACAACCTTCTACTATCCAGGTGAGAGGCATGATTTATCAACCAGAATAAACTTTCACCAACTCCGAGGCGATGCAGCAGCACAACATGTCAATAAGCTCGTTAGCGCTCTGTGATCACAGCGCCGCTAAAAGTAGTTCCTCTGCGTTAGCGCTTATAATAATAATATCGCTAATACTTGTTAATATTTAGGTCACCCCATGTAAATGGAGTATTGTTGTCATTTTTTGGATGTTTTTTTAGAGGACTTTATGGTTACAATAGTGTACTCCCGTTAGATGCGTTGTTAGCTGACTCTTGTTAGCGTTTATTTACATTTTAGAATGCAAAAAAAAAAAAGAAGAAAAAACATGTGTTCTTGTCTTACAAGGATTGTGACTCATAGACAACGTTCCAAAAAAAAAAAGGTGCAGTTCCCCTTTAAGAGCATTGTTTGTGAGGAAGGTGACTTTCAAGCATGCTGTTTATCTTGGGCTGCTCAGGCGGGATTATGGAATTATTACAGTCCCACTTGCTCTTATCTGGGCTTGTGTTTGGACAGGACCACAGGGTCCAGGAGAGTTGACGGACACGGACCATGAAGAAGAACTCCAGCCATGACGATCTAAAAAGGCTCAGGTGTTTTGTTGACATTTCAGTACAATCGTGTCATTATTTCAACATTGACTTCAAATCTTCTTCTTTAAATATCAGTGGGATCTTTGGACTTTGGCTAACACCTCCACAAAGTATACTCCCACGGGAGCAAGAGGAGGGGTACATACCCAGGAAATAATGAGTTTTTGCCTATATTGTGATGTGAAAATACAACTGTCGGTGCATAGGAGCGACACCTCTGTCAACACAACAGCAGTCATTGGAATGGAATGTGTTAAGGACACGCAGGCGAAAGTAAAACGTGTTTATGTGCTGTTGTTTGTTACTAGTAGCTGCAGTGTTGCGTCTAAGGAACGTTCAAAAGGACGTTTTGGAGGCATCCTCCTCTCTTCAAAGACACTCTTTCAATTTCTTTCAAGGCATCCGTTTTCCCTGTCCAGAACATTTATACACATACATTATATATATATATAT
>NC_084573.2:9640000-9642500 GCF_033978685.3 Nerophis lumbriciformis | reverse complement strand
TACGAGCAGATAAATAATAATGACGGTCAAAAGAGAAGTAAATAATGAGAGTAAAAAATAAAATAATAATAATAATAAAATCAGAAATCAATAAGGGCTACAAATAAATAACTAATAAGAGAGTAAAGAAAATAAATAAATAATAAAGAGAGTAAAAACAAAAATCAATGATAAGGTGTACAAATGAATAAATAATACAAAAGGGTAAAACAAAAAAGAAATAAGGAGACTAAAAAATAAGCACAGTAAAAAACAAAATAAATAATGCGTGTAAAAAAGGAAAAAAATAACTATAGTAAAAAAGAAATACATAAGGAGTAAAATAATAACAATTAGAGTAAAACATTTATAAATAATGACAGTAGAAAATAAACCAATAAGTTGTAAAAGATAGAAAAATAATGAGTAAAAATGCAAACAAATAATAAGTAATAAAAAAAATAATGACAGTAAAACATTAAATAAATAATTATGAGAGTAAAACAATAAATAAATAATGAGTTTAAAAAAATAATGATAGTAAAAAAGAAATAAATAAGGAGAGTAAAAGAAACAATTAATTTGAGGGTAGAAAAGAAATCAATAAGTAGAAAAAAAACAAACAATGGGTGTAAAAAATAAACTAATAATACAGAGAGTAAAACAATAATAATGACAGAAATAAATAAATAAATGAGGAAAAAATTAAAAATAATAATAAGGAGAGTAGAAACATAAACAAAATAATACAATAGAAATAAAGAGTATAAAATAAAAATGAATAATAATGAAGAGTAAATAATAAATACATAATTATGAGAGTAAAACAATAAATAAATAATGAGTGTAAAAAAAATAATGATAGTAAAAAAAGAAAGAAATAAGGAGAGTAAAAGAAACAATACATTTGAGGGTAAAAAAAAGAAATCAATAAGTAGAAAAAAATAAACAATGAGTGTAAAAAATAAACTAATAATACAGAGAGTAAAACAATAATAATGACATAAAAAAATAAATAAATGAGAGGAAAAAATAAAAAATAATAATAAGGAGAGTAGAAACAAACAAAATAATACAGTAGAAATAAAGAGTATAAAATAAAAATGAATAATAATGAGAGTAAAAATGTAAACAAAATAATATCTATCACTTTCACTATGTAAAGCGCTTTGAGTCACTTGAGAAAAAGCGCTATATAAATGTAATTCACTTCACTTCACTTCAATATAATAGAAATAAGGAGAGTAAAAAATAAAAATTAATAATAAGGAAAGTAGAAACAAACAAAATAATATAATAGAAATAAGGACAATAAAAAATAAAAATGAATAATAAGGAGAGTAGAGACAAACAAAATAATATAATACAAAATAGGGAGAGTACAAAATAAAAATGAATAATAATGAGAGTAAAAATGTAAACAAAATAATATAATAGAAATTAGGAGAGTAAAAAATAAAAATGAATAAGGAGAGTAGAAACATAAACAATATAGCAGAAATAAGGAGAGTAAAAGGTGTGGACGAGTGGTCTTTGTATGAGCGTATGATTGATTGTAGTTTTCAGAAGATTGTCAGGCTAGAGTCCAAGTCTGATGGGAGTCAAAAGAAGTCTGCAGCATGAAAACATTAAAGCAGCAGAAGGACCTTTTCATCTTTGCTGTGGTCCATTTTCATTTTCACTTCAATGATTTATCCATTTGTGTCTTTTTACAGACTGTTGATCTTTTTCAATGCAAATATTCTCCTCTTGATCTGCCTTTTCTCCAAAGACACCAACAATCTAGCCACCCTTCCATTAATGAAGTCCTACCTCTCCCCGTGCATCATCCGGTCTCATGATGCCGCACAACAGACATTACACCTGACAAGAATTCGTATTGGAACATGCGAGGCAGTCGCGCTAACCACTACATCACCGCACCGCCTGTCACTCAAACCGCGGGGAACAAAATGTCCATTTGAAGTGGCGTTATTGGCCAAGTTGTCGCAGTGGGCAGCAACAAAATGGTTGAGTGAGATGGAAAAAGAAAAAATAATAATACTGCTCTTACACTTGAATTGTTGCTGCTTTCTGGACGCTTTGCTTTATTATGAAGATTACATACGTGCCAATTACACACAACCATCCCATCTTTATGACCGTCATATTCACTAAAAGTGCAGTCACACAGAAATATGTTCTAGTCCACAAATACATATTGTTGTTGCAATACCACTTTTACAAGTAATAACTGTGTACACCAATACATACATACAGGTAAAAGCCAGTAAATTAGAATATTTTGAAAAACTTGATTTATTTCAGTAATTGCATTCAAAAGGTGTAACTTGTACATTATATTTATTCATTGCACACAGACTGATGCATTCAAATGTTTATTTCATTTAATTTTGATGATTTGAAGTGGCAACAAATGAAAATCCAAAATTCCGTGTGTCACAAAATTAGAATATTACTTAAGGCTAATACAAAAAAGGGATTTTTAGAAATGTTGGCCAACTGAAAAGTATGAAAATGA
>NC_084573.2:9447500-9635000 GCF_033978685.3 Nerophis lumbriciformis | reverse complement strand
ATAAAGTTACTCATTATTCATGCTTTCATTTAGTTACAATCACTGATTTTAATAAAGTTACTCAGTCATGCTTTCATTTAGTTACAATCACTGATTTTAATAAAGTTACTACTTATTTATGCTTTAATTTAGTTACAGTCACTGATTTTAAAAAAAGTTACTCATTATTCATGCTTTCATTTAGTTAAAATCACTGATTTTAATAAAGTTACTCAATATTCATGCTTTCATTTGGTTACAATCACTGATTTCAATAAAGTTACTTATTATTCATGCTTTCATTTAGTTACAATCTGATTTTAATAAAGTTACTCATTGTTCATGCTTTCACTTAATTACAATCACTGATTTTAATAAAGTTACTTATTATTCATGCTTTCATTTAGCTACAATCACTGATTTTAATAAAGTTACTCATTATTCATGCTTTCATTTAGTTACAATCATTAATTTCATCAAAGTTACTCCTTATTCATGCTTTCATTTGGCTACAATCACTGATTTCAATAAAGTTATTCCTTATTTATGCTTGCATTTAGTTACAATCACTGATTTTATCAAAGTTACTCCTTACTCATGCTTTAATTTGGTTACAATCTGATTTTAATAAAGTTACTCATTATTCATGATTTCATTTAGTTACAACCACTGATTTTAATAAAGTTACTCAGTCATGCTTTAATTTAGTTACAATCTGATTTGAATAAAATTACTCATTGTTCATGCTTTCATTTAGTTACAATAACTGATTTTAATAAAGTTACTCATTATTCATGCTTTCATTTGGTTACAATCAATAAAGGTACTCATTATTTATGCTCTAATTTAGTTACAATCTGATTTTAATAAAGTTACTCATTGTTCATGCTTTCATTTGGTTACAATCACTGATTTCAATAAAGTTACTTATTATTCATGCTTTCATTTAGTTACAATCTGATTTTAATAAAATTACTCATTGTTCATGCTTTCATTTAGTTACAATCACTGATTTTAATAAAGTTACTCATTATTCATGCTTTCATTTGGTTACGATCACTGATTTCAAATAAGTTACTCATTATTCATGCTCTAATTTAGTTACAATCTGATTTTAATAAAGTTACTCATTATTCATGCTCTAATTTAGTTACAATCACTGATTTTAATAAAGTTACTTATTATTCATGCTTTCATTTAGCTACAATCACTGATTTGAATAAAGTTACTCATTATTCATGCTTTCATTTAGTTACAATCATTAATTTCATCAAAGTTACTCCTAACTATTCATGCTTTCATTTGGCTACAATCACTGATTTCAATAAAGTTATTCCTTATTTATGCTTGCATTTAGTTACAATCATTGATTTTATCAAAGTTACTCCTTACTCATGCTTTAATTTGGTTACAATCTGATTTTAATAAAGTTACTCATTATTCATGCTTTCATTTAGTTACAACCACTGATTTTAATAAAGTTACTCAGTCATGCTTTAATTTAGTTACAATCTGATTTGAATAAAATTACTCATTGTTCATGCTTTCATTTAGTTACAATAACTGATTTTAATAAAGTTACTCATTATTCATGCTTTCATTTGGTTACAATCAATAAAGTTACTCATTATTTATGCTCTAATTTAGTTACAATCTGATTTTAATAAAGTTACTCATTATTCATGCTCTAATTTAGTCACAATTACTGATTTTAATAAAGTTACTCATTCATGCTTTCATTTGGTTAAAATCACTGATTTTAATAAAGTTACTTATTATTCATGCTTGCATTTGGTTACAATCACTGATTTCAATAAAGTTACTTATTATTCATGCTTTCATTTAGTTACAATCTGATTTTAATAAAGTTACTCATTGTTCATGCTTTCATTTAGTTACAATCACTGATTTCAATAAAGTTACTTATTATTCATGCTTTCATTTAGTTACAATCTGATTTTAATAAAATTACTCATTGTTCATGCTTTCATTTAGTTACAATCACTGATTTTAATAAAGTTACTCATTATTCATGCTTTCATTTGGTTACGATCACTGATTTCAATAAAATTACTCATTATTCATGCTCTAATTTAGTTACAATCTGATTTTAATAAAGTTACTCATTATTCATGCTCTAATTTAGTTACAATTACTGATTTTAATAAAGTTACTCATTCATGCTTTCATTTAGTTACAATCACTGGTTTTAATAAAGTTACTCATTATTCATGCTGTCATTTAGTTACAATCACGGCGAAATAGACAGGAAGCGAGCGAACATGAGCGCTGATGTTGGATGATGTCATCAAATTGGGATGCACTGATTGGTCCTGATGGATTTGTGTGTTTGTGCCACAAAGGCCGCATGGCGCGTGTCGCTTTCTCGACTAAAACGGAACATTCGACAGTGAAATGTTGAAAGATAAGTCGCTTTTGTGGGAATTCAGATTCGACCTCCTGGTAGAGTAGAGATGTCCGATAATGGCTTTTTTACCAATATCCGATATTCCGATATTGTCCAACTCTTAATTACCGATATCAACCGATTGTGATGCCCCGCTGGATGCATTAAACAATGTAACAAGGTTTTCCAAAATAAATCAACTCAAGTTATGGAAAAAAATGCCAACATGGCACTGCCATATTTATTATTGAAGTCACAAAGTGCATTATTTTTTTTAATATGCCTCAAAACAGTAGCTTGAAATTTGGGGGTTGAGGTTGGGGATGAATGGGGGGGGGGGATGTATATTGTAGCATCCCGGAAGAGTTAATGCTGCAAGGGGTTCTGGGTATTTGTTCTGTTGTGTTTATGTTGTGTTACGGTGCGGATGTTCTCCCGAAATGTGTTTGTCATTCTTGTTTGGTGTGGGTTCACAGTGTGGCGCATATTTGTAACAGTGTTAAAGTTGTTTATACGGCCACCCTCAGTGTGACCTGTATGGCTGTTAATCAAGTATGTATTGCATTCACTTGTGAGTGTGTCAAAAGCCGTAGATATTAAGTGACTGGGCCGGCACGCAAAGGCAGTGCCTTCAAGGTTTATTGGTGCTCTGTACTTCTTCCTACGTCAGTGTACACAGCGGCGTTTTAAAAAGTCATTAATTTTACTTTTTGAAACCGATACCGATAATTTTGAAACCGATACCGATAATTTACGATATTACATTTTAAAGCATTTATCGGCCGATAATATCGGCAGTCCGATATTATTGGACATCCCTATGGTAGAGTGCAGTATTTAGTGCAGTGGTTCTTAACCTTGTTGGAGGTACCGAACCCCACCAGTTTCATATGCGCATTCACCGAACCCTTCTTTAGTGAAAAATACAATGTTTTTTTTTTTTCAAATTCAAGACAAAGTTATATGTTTTTGGTAACACTTTAGTATGGGGAACTTATATAAGTAACAAAGACTTAATTTAGAGTTATTTGGTTATGTCACGATGGGGGGGTCGCAGCTTGCTGCGGGGTCGTTCTCCCAGGAATGCAGACGAACCACTCCGGCGTGTAGGTAAAAACATGATTTATTTCTCAAACTACCAAAGTAGTACCAACAAAATGGAACACAAGGCGAAGGCACAACGTGTTGATCGCACTTGGAGCTAATGCTACTTCTCAGCATGGACTAGGGACAAACAATACTCAGGTAACTGTGGCATGAAACAAACAAGACTTACATAGCATGGCATGAATCAAACACTTAGCATAAACTAGATACAAGGCAAAACTCACGTAGACAGGTTGCATGTAGCAAACAATGACGCCAGGCCGACTGACTGTCAAAGGCATGTTACGATCCGCTGCCCGGATCATAGTTTGTTTATGTTTTAGTCACGTGTTTTCAGCACCTTGAGTTTAGTTTGTTTCTGTTGCCATGACGGCAGATTGTACGCACCTGCCTCTGGTTAGTGTTCGGGACGCGCACCTGTTGCCCGGGCGCTAATCAGAGGGCTATTTAGTCTTTGCTCTGGCCTCACTCTGTCTGGCTTTGTAGTTTGTTCTCACACAACTGATGACGACGATTATTTACTGTTTCTTAGCTACTAGTTCTCACGCTAGGCTCTTTTGGTTTGCTAGCTCCCACGCTAGCCCTTTTGTTTATTCATCATATGATTTATATTTAAAATAAATAATTTTCCTACCTGCAAGCTGTGTCCGAAGCCGTCTGCATCCTTGGGAGAACCACACCCACATCACTATGCGACCACGTCGTTTCAGTACGAAGCCAGCAGAAAACAATTCTCCCGCACTGGCTTCGTACTGAAACGACGTGGTCGCATAGTGATGTGGGTGTGGTTCTCCCAAGGATGCAGACGGCTTCGGACACAGCTTGCAGGTAGGAAAATTATTTATTTTAAATATAAATCATATGATGAATAAACAAAAGGGCTAGCGTGGGAGCTAGCAAACCAAAAGAGCCTAGCGTGAGAACTAGTAGCTAAGAAACAGTAAATAATCGTCGTCATCAGTTGTGTGAGAACAAACTACGAAGCCAGACAGAGTGAGGCCAGAGCAAAGACTAAATAGCCCTCTGATTAGCGCCCGGGCAACAGGTGCGCGTCCCGAACACTAACCAGAGGCAGGTGCGTACAATCTGCCGTCATGGCAACAGAAACAAACTAAACTCAAGGTGCTGAAAACACGTGACTAAAACATAAACAAACTATGATCCGGGCAGCGGATCGTAACAAGGCAAACTTAAATAATGCCTCTGATTAGTGCTCGGGTAGCAGGTAAGCGACCGAACACTAATCAGAGACAGGTGAACATAATTAGCAACAGGTGCATGAGTCAAAGACGTAAAACAGGTGACACTAATGGTTGTCAAGGTAACAAACAAGGAAGTGCAACCAGGAACTATGGAGTCTTTAAACAGAAAATAACATAAAACATGATCCAAACCACAGATCATGACAGGTTAGGGTTAAGGTTAGAGGGTTAGGGCCAAGGTTAGAGGGTTAGGGTTATAATAAGGCCATGCCGAATAAGGCATTAATAAGTACTTAATAATGACTAGTTAAGAGCCATTATGTTATTAATTTGCATGTTAATAAGCAACTAATTAATGGTGAATATGTTCCCCATACTAAAGTGTTACCGTGTTTTTTTACTGGTGCATAAAATGAACCTTGTTCAAAGAACAAAACCAACACAGTGCATAAACTCACAACAAATCACACACCTGCAAATCAGTCTGACTTCTGCTATTGCCGTATCCGTAATACGCCGATAGGGAGAAGTTTGTATTTACACGATGAGTCGGGTGTGTTTTAACCTCCGCCGAACCCCTGAGGCCGACTCACTGAACCCCTAGGGTTCGATCGAACCCAGGTTAAGAACCACTGATTTAGTGGTAGTCCCAGCTAAAAACGGGCGAAATGTCGTTTCTGGGTTTCTGCGCATGAACTATTCCTACATACTTGGGAAAAAGTGTGTCCAATAATTGCGTGGGTTTGAAATGTAAAATGTCCGATCTAAGTTGGTGCTTCCCTCCATGTCTTCACTTGGAATGGTTCGCAAATTTCCTGAGTAAATCCGTTCACACAATCCTTTTTAAGTGGAGTACATTCTTGCTGCCAATTTTCTCCTTCATGGAGTCCTTTTATTGCATCACGGACTGTCCTCCAACATCAAGCTGAGTCCAGCCAATGACGATGGTAAGTGAAAGTGATGCAATGACTGTGTGCTCCCCTCAGGCTGGACTAACATCTGGACATCATCCAGCTGTCGTTGGCTCGTCTGTCACCCGCCGGTCCCGTTTGCTCCCGCCTGACTGCCTGTGCGGCGCCATGAAGATGTCAGTGTGGTTCCTGCTGGTGCTGCTGCCGTGTTTCTTCAAGCCCGGAAGCTGTGACTGCCAGGGCGACTGCGTGGCCTGTGGTCTGCTCCTGAAGCAGCAGGCCTTCAACACCATGGTGAGTGTCTGGCAACAGTCATGCTCATGTTTCCTTAGCTCCTTCATTACAGCTTCACTCCCACTTTTTACACTTCTTCTTCCCACTTTTACCAACCTCGAGAGGGCGTGTGTCATCGGCATCAAGGTATGAGGTTCCTCTCGTGATAAAGACTTTACCATCGACCAAAAACTGATCATATTGATGATGTAATACATCCACACAACAAAAACATTTATATCATTTTCCTACAGAATATTGTCTTAGAAGATGTTTGGCCTCTCATAGACGCCATCATTCATTCATCTAGACCAGATCTGACCAATTGTAGTCCAAGACCAGATCTGACCAAACTTAGTCCAAGACCAGATCTGACCAAACTTAGTCCAAGACCAGATCTGACCAAACTTAGTCCAAGACCAAATGTCACCAATCATAGTCCAACACCAGATCTGACCAATTGTAGTCAAAGCTCAGATCTGACCAATCTATGTCCAAGACCAGATCTGAACAATCAAAGTCCAAGACCAGATCTGACAATCTAAGTACAAGACCAGAACTGACCAATCGTAGTCCAAGACCAGTTATGACCAATCATAGTCCAAGACCTGAACTGAACAATCATAGTCCAAGACCATTTCCGACCAATTTAAGTACAAAACCAGATGTGACCAATCTATGTCCAAGACCAGATTTGACCAATCGAAGTCCAAGTTCAACCAGATCTGACCAATTGTAGTCCAAGATCAGATCTGACCAATTGTAGTCCAAGTCCAGATTTGACCAATTGTAGTCCAAGACCAGATTTGACCAATCAAAGTACAAGACCTGATCTGAACAATCTTAGTCCAAAACCAGATCTGACCAATTGTAGTCCAAGACCAGATTTGACCAATCAAAGTACAAGACCT
This sequence comes from Nerophis lumbriciformis, assembly GCF_033978685.3. Classification (NCBI taxonomy): domain Eukaryota; kingdom Metazoa; phylum Chordata; class Actinopteri; order Syngnathiformes; family Syngnathidae; genus Nerophis; species Nerophis lumbriciformis. The sequence goes on along the minus strand of NC_084573.2, from coordinate 9,628,210 downwards.
GATCTGAACAATCTTAGTCCAAGTCCAGTTCTGACCAATTGTAGTCCAAGACCAGATCTGTCCAATCTATGTCCAAGATCAGATCTGACCAATCTATGTCCAAGACCAAATCTGACCAATTGATGTCCAAGACCAGATTTGACCAAAGTACAAGCCCTGATTTGAACAATCTTAGTCCAAGACCAGATGTGACCAATTGTAGTCCAAGACCAGATTTGACCAAAGTACAAGACCTGATCTGAACAATCTTAGTCCAAGACCAAATGTGACCAATTGTAGTCCAATACCAGATTTGACCAATTAAAGTACAAGCCCAGATCTGACCAATTGTAGTCCAAGGCCAGATTTGACCAATCAAAGTACAAGACCTGATCTGAACAATCTTAGTCCAAGTCCAGATCTGACCAATTGTAGTCCAAGCCCAGATTTGACCAATCAAAGTACAAGACCTGATCTGAACAATCTTAGTCCAAGTCCAGTTCTGACCAATTGTAGTCCAAGACCAGATTTGACCAATCAAAGTACAAGACCTGATCTGAACAATCTTAGTCCAAGCCTAGAAGTGACCAATTGTAGTCCAAGACCAGGTCTGACCAATCGTAATCCAAGTGCACATCTGACCAATCTTAGTCCAAGACCATATCTGACCAATCGTAGTCCAAGACCATATCTGACCAATCATAGTCCAAGACAAGTTCTGACCATATCTGAACAATTTAAGTACAAGACCAGATGTGACCAATCTATGTCCAAGACCAGATCTGGCCAATCGATGTCCAAGACCAAATTTGACCAATCAAAGTCCAAGTTCAGATCTGACCATTTGTAGTCCAAGACCAGATCTGACCAATTGTAGTCCAAAACCAGATTTGACCAATTGTAGTCCAAGCCAAGACCTGACCAATTGTAGTCTAAGACCAGATTTAACCAATCAAAGTACAAGACCTGATCTCATAGATTGGTCAGATCTGATCTTTCACCAATCATAGTCCAAGATCAGATCTGACCAATCGTAGTCCAAGACCAGATCTGAACAATCAAAGTCCAAGACCAGATCTGACAATTTAAGTACAAGACCAGAACTGACCAATCGTAGTCCAAGACCAGATATGATCAATCATAGTCCAAGACCTGATCTGAACAATCGATGTCCAAGACCAGATTTGACCAATCGTAGTCCAAGTTCAGATCTGACCAATTGTAGTCCAAGTCCATATCTGACCAATTGTAGTCCAAGACCAGATTTGACCAATCAAAGTACAAGACCCGATCTGAACAATCTTAGTCCAGGACCAGATGTGACCAATTGTAGTCCAAGACCAGATCTGACCAATTGAATGAATGAATGAAACTTTTATTAGTACATTGCACAGTATAGTATATATTCCGTACAATTGACCACTAAATGGTAATACCCGAATAAGTTTTACAACTTTTTAAAGTCGGGGTCCAAGTAAATCAATTCATGGTAAAAAGCTCCTGGCAGCGGTGGGATTCGAACCCACGTCATCGAAATGACTGGAGCCTAAATCCAGCGCCTTAGACCACTCGGCCACGCTACCATTTAATTGGACAGGCCAGATTTGACCAATCAAAGTACAAGACCTGATTTGAACAATCTTAGTCCAAGACCAGATGTGACCAATTGTAGTCCAAGACCAGATCTGACCAATCTATGTCCATTACCAGATCTGATCAATCTATGTCAAAGACCAGATTTGACCAATCAAAGTACAAGACCCGATCTGAACAATCTTAGTCCAAGACCAGATGTGACCAATTGTAGTCCAAGACCAGATCTGACCAATTGAATGAATGAATGAAACTTTTATTAGTACATTGGACAGTATAGTATATATTCCGTACAATTGACCACTAAATGGTAATACCCGAATAAGTTTTACAACTTTTTTAAGTCGGGGTCCAAGTAAATCAATTCATGGTAAAAAGCTCCTGGCAGCGGTGGGATTCGAACCCACGTCATCGAAATGACTGGAGCCTAAATCCAGCGCCTTAGACCACTCGGCCACGCTACCATTTAATTGGCAAGACCAGATCTGACCAATCAAAGTACAAGACCTGATTTGAACAATCTTAGTCCAAGACCAGATGTGACCAATTGTAGTCCAAGACCAGATCTGACCAATCTATGTCCAAGACCAGATCTGATCAATCTATGTCAAAGACCAGATCTGACCAATCTATGTCCAAGACCAGATCTGACCAATCTATGTCCAAGACCAGATCTGACTAATTGAATGAATGAATTAAACTTGTATTAGTACATTGCACAGTATAGTACATATTCCGTACAATTGACCACTAAATGGTAACACCCGAATAAGTTTTACAACTTTTTTAAGTCGGGGTCCAAGTAAATCAATTCATGGTAAAAAAAACTCTTGGCAGCGGTGGGATTCAAACCCACGCCATTGAAATGAATGGAGCCTAAATCCAGTGCCTTAGACCACTCGGCCACGCTACCATTTAAAGTTCAAGACCAGATTTGACCAATCAAAGTACAAGACCTGATCTGAACAATCTTAGTCCAAAACCAGATGTGACCAATTGTAGTCCAAGACCAGATCTGACCAACTATGTCCAAGACCAGATCTGACCAATCTATGTCAAAGACCAGATCTGACCAAACTATGTCCAAGACCAGATCTGACCAATCTATGTCTAAGACCAAATCTGACCAAATGAATGAATGAATTAAACTTTTATTAGTACATTGCACAGTATAGTACATATTCCGTACAATTGACCACTAAACGGTAACACCCGAATAAGTTTTACAACTTTTTTAAGTCGGGGTCCAAGTAAATCAATTCATGGTAAAAAGCTCCTGGCAGCGGTGGGATTCGAACCCACGTCATCGAAATGACTGGAGCCTAAATCCAGCGCCTTAGACCACTCGGCCACGCTACCATTTAATGTGCAAGACCAGATTTGACCAATCAAAGTACAAGACCTGATTTGAACAATCTTAGTCCAAGACCAGATGTGACCAATTGTAGTCCAAGACCAGATCTGACCAATCTATGTCCAAGACCAGATCTGACCAATCTATGTCAAAGACCAGATCTGACCAATCTATGTCCAAGACCAGATCTGACCAATCTATGTCCAAGACCAGATCTGACCAATTGAATGAATGAATTAAACTTTTATTAGTACATTGCACAGTATAGTACATATTCCGTACAATTGACCACTAAATGGTAACACCCGAATAAGTTTTACAACTTTTTTAAGTCGGGGTCCAAGTAAATCAATTCATGGTAAAAAGCTCCTGGCAGCGGTGGGATTCGAACCCACGTCATCAAAATGACTGGAGCCTAAATCCAGCACCTTAGACCACTCGGCCACGCTACCATTTAATGTGCAAGACCAGATTTGACCAATCAAAGTACAAGACCTGATTTGAACAATCTTAGTCCAAGACCAGATGTGACCAATTGTAGTCCAAGCCCAGATCTGACCAATCTATGTCCAAGACCAGATCTGACCAATCTATGTCCAAGACCAGATCTGACCAATCTATGTCCAAGACCAGATCTGACCAATTGAATGAATGAATTAAACTTTTATTAGTACATTGCACAGTATAGTACATATTCCGTACAATTGACCACTAAATGGTAACACCCGAATAAGTTTTACAACTTTTTTAAGTCGGGGTCCAAGTAAATCAATTCATGGTAAAAAGCTCCTGGCAGCGGTGGGATTCGAACCCACGTCATCGAAATGACTGGAGCCTAAATCCAGCGCCTTAGACCACTCGGCCACGCTACCATTTAATGTGCAAGAGCAGATTTGACCAATCAAAGTACAAGACCTGATTTGAACAATCTTAGTCCAAGACCAGATGTGACCAATTGTAGTCCAAGACCAGATCTGACCAATCTATGTCCATTACCAGATCTGATCAATCTATGTCAAAGACCAGATCTGACCAATCTATGTCCAAGATCAGATCTGACCAATTGAATGAATGAATTAAACTTTTATTAGTACATTGCACAGTATAGTACATATTCCGTACAATTGACCACTAAATGGTAACACCCGAATAAGTTTTACAACTTTTTTAAGTCGGGGTCCAAGTAAATCAATTGCTATTGTACTAGTTTGTCAACTATAGTTACATTAATCATTAGTATAGTAGCAGCCTAGTTTTGAATGGCAGGGTCCCTGCTATCACATGTTGATAAAAATATAACATTTACATAATACAAATCAACTACAGGCTTCCCAAATGCTGTAATAAATTAAGCATGATGAGTTGACTTGAAACTGTTGCACGGCGTGGCGCAGTGGAAGAATGGCCGTGCGCGGCCCAAGGGTCCCTGGTTCAATCCCCACCTAGTACCAACCTCGTCATGTCCGTTGTGTCCTGAGCAAGACACTTCACCCTTGCTCCTGATGGGTGCTGGTTAGCGCCTTGCATGGCAGCTCCCTCCATCAGTGTGTGAATGTGTGTGTGAATGGGTAAATGTGGAAGTAGTGTCAAAGCGCTTTGAGTACCTTGAAGGTAGAAAAGCGCTATACAAGTACAACCCATTTATATGTAGAAGAAAAGTTTTGTAATTTTATTTAATCTGAGCAACAACTTGTTGATTAACGTGTGCAGAATTATTATAGTGTTCCCAATGTTAAAAGGATAAAGCCATTGTTTACAAATTTGGTAAATAAATAACCAAAAAATTTATATTTTGTTGTTTTCTTACTGTACCGAAAAGTGACCTCTAAACTGAGGTACGTACCGAACCGAAATTTTTGTGTACCGTTACACCCCTAGTGTACGGTATTTTTAAATATACAAGCCAGATGTAACGGATAGAGAGTAGTGTTATATGAAAATGCACAAGCTTGTTTCAAGTTTGAGTCAACAGGACTCATCACTTTATGGCGACTCTTTCCTACATTATCTCTAACTGAGCTGTTGCATTTAGGACTAAAAATGCTAATAACGATAATAACAATGAGCTCCATGATTACGTATGCATGCCTTGACTTTTATCCTGCTCCAAATGCCTGCCCGCTGATCTGGTAAGACAATGGCTCCGCCTGAGGAGGAAAACAATGGAATGTTCCGTGGATCCCATCTCGGGCCCGATGGGAAGGCCTCTAACGCAACAGGGAGCTGATCCAAAGTGTCAGTCAGCAGCCTGATGATAGCGAGCAGCAGTCCATTACATATTTCTATTACAGCTTCCATAAAAGGTCCCAGCTGGCTTCCTCCGCGGCGTTATTGGCTAAATTAGCCAATTCAAGGCTGCCCGCCGGCGGTTTTTACTCTCGCCGACTGTCTGAGCATCGGAAGACTTTTGTTTGGGTTCAAGGTGGGATTGTGTTCAGTCCGAAGCACAGCTGTGCCAAAAAAATACCACTCTCAGCTCGACTGCTGCGTCTCCCTACTTTGCTATTATGTCATTTAATTGCTTCGCTAAAGAAAGTCATCAGCACCAACGCGCATTTTGCCACAGGTGCTCATTTTCCCCACACAATGACATCGGAATCACAATTATTTTTATTGGCCAAGTACGGTTAAAGAGGAACTGCACTTTTTTTGGAATGTTGCCTATCGTTCGCAATTATTATGAGAGACAAAAAGACAAAAGATTTGTTTTTTTTTTGCATTCTAACATTTAATAATGGGCTTGTTCTAAGTGGCTAGCAACACAGCTAATGTTAGCAATCAGTTCAACCTCTAAATCACTTTAAAATGCATAAAAAAACCCGTCAACAACACTTCATTTACGTTCTGTAACCTGTATAATAACCAAACTGTAGCAACATTGTTATTGTAAGACTGAATACTGAGGAACTTTTTCTAGCGTAGTAACACATCGGCATGCTACGGTATTAGCTGTAAAGGCTAACTACGGAACGAGATAAGCTAGCTTCTACGTCAACACGAATCACGTTTGAGTTTGTAATGCACAACACTGTGATAGAACACCAATCTGTACTGTGTGAAAAACATGAACAATCATATTACAGTACCTGTAAAGCAGGGGTGCTCACACTTTTTCTGCAGGCGAGCTACTTTTCAATTGATCAAGTCGTGGGGATCTACCTCATTCATATATATAATTTACATTTACTTTTTATGAAATATATGTTTTTGTTAACAAGTTAAAGGTGTTTAAAGATAATGCAAGCATGTTTAACACATATAGTTAATATTGTTAAAAAATTAAAGGTGTTTAATGATAATACAAGTATGTTTAATACATATAGTTAATATTGTTAACAAGTAAAAGGTGTTTAAAGATAATGCAAGCATGTTTAACACATAGTTAATATTGTTAAAAAATTAAAGGTGTTTAATGATAATACAAGCATGTTTAATACATAGTTAATATTGTTAACAAGTTAAAGGTGTTTAACGATAATACAAGCATGTTTAACACATAGTTAATATTGTTAAAAAATTAAAGGTGTTTAATGATAATACAAGAATGTTTAATACATATAGTTAATATTGTTAACAACTTAAAGGTGTTTAAAGATAATACAAGCATGTTTAACACATAGAGTTAATATTGTTAATAAGTTAAAGGTGTTTAAAGATAATACAAGTATGTTTAACACATATAGATTCATTTCTTTCATGAAGACAAGAATATAAGTTGGTGTATTACCTGATTGTGATGACTTGCATTGATTATGCAGTGGTGCTGATAGGGTCCGCATTTTCGAATGGAGGAGAAAAAAAGTCCTCCTTTCTGTCCAATACCACATGAAAGTGGTTGGTTTTTGGCATCTTATTTGTCCAGCTTCCGTACTCCTTTGTATACACTTTACAAGAAATACATTGTCGGCAAACTCCGTAGCTTGCTAGCTTGTGCATGCCAGCTTTCTGAGACTCTTATTTTGTTAGCGCAACTGTGCAACTGTGCAGTCGGTCTTTGGAGTTTTGACGACAGGTACGGCGCCAGAGTCTGTTGAAATAAAGTGTTTCTCGCCTTCCAGTCGGTCATTTTAATGAGCTGGCAGCAGCCAGCGTCATCTCAGAAGACCCTCGGGTGCCGTGAATGTCAATCAAGTGACGAAAGTGACGTCATAGTGAAGATTTATGATCGCTCATTTTTAGGACTATTTTTTTAATGCCTGGCTGGTGATCGACTGACACACCCTCCGAGATCGACCGGTAGCTCGCGATCGACGTAATGAGCACCCCTGCTGTAAAGTATTATTTCATAGCCAGACAGTCTATGTACAGTAGTTGTAATAACACGCATGACGTTCTGCGTGTATCCATCCATCCATCCGTCCATCCATTTTCTACCGCTTGTCCCTTCATGATCAATATTAAAGTGACTCACTAGATGGACAGTCTGTTTGGTCCAGCTGGCCGGGGAAGTTTTTCCTGTTTATATGGGTAAGCACTCCATTTATGTCAACATAGCTTGGCTTCAAAGGACAATTGGTGCAAATAATCTATTTATTTATATCTACACTAGGGATGTCCGATAATGGCTTTTTTGCCGATATCCCGATATTGTCCAACTCTTAATTACCCATACCGATATCAACCAATACCGATATATACAGTCGTGGAATTAACACATTATTATGCCTAATTTGGACAACCAGGTATGGTGAAGATAAGGTCCTTTTTAAAAAAAATCAATAAAATAAAACAAGATAAATAAATTAAAAACATTATTTTGAGTAAAAAAGAAAGTAAAACAATACAAAAACAGTTACATAGAAACTAGTAATTAATGAAAATGAGTAAAATTAACTGTTAAAGGTTAGTACTATTAGTGGACCCGCAGCACGCACAATCATGTGTGCTTACGGACTGTATCCCTTGCAGACTGTATTGATATATATTGATATATAATGTAGGAACCAGAATATTAATAACAGAAAGAAACAACCTTTTTGTGTGAATGAGTGTAAATGGGGGAGCGAGGTTTTTTGGGTTGGTGCACTAATTGTAAGTGTATCTTATGGCGTCACATTAGTGCCAAAAATCTGAGCGCATAAAAACTGTTATCGCGCGCTGTTTCTCCACTTCGTGCGCGCGCGCGACACCCTTTTGCACGCGCGTGGTGCCTTTTTGCGCGCGCGCGGTGCCTTTCTGTGCGTGCGCGGTGCCTTTTTGCGCGCGCGCGACGCTTTTCTGCACGCTCTCTGTGTACTCCTGGCATCTCTCCTCGCGCTCACATGTTTCTTTTTGGCACTTTGGGGGCGGGTATGCTTGGACGGCCCCTTCTTTCTGATTGGTCAGGCGAAAAATACTGAAAAATGCTCAGAGCCAATCAGAAGTATAGCAGGGCGGGTCATCGTCAATATGTATCAAGATTTACTGAGGAAGAAGTGGATAAAAAAAATGTCGCGCGCTGATGAAGGTTATTTCATACCACATAAACACAATACAGGGTAATACAAAATGTGACCCAAATAAATAATAAGACAACAAACACCATAATCACATCTTTCAGCCAGAACTGGTCCACCAGCAATAACATCCAACCATAACATTATTTTATATTTTCACTTCTTCTTGAACATTTGTTTTCTAATATATGGAATTTCTTTTGATTCAGCCATAAAATTAATGAAATAATCTTTGAATTTTGTTTTTAAAATGTTAAAAATAGCTTTTAATAATGTATTCTGAAACAGTTTAAAATAATCAGAGAACTGACTAACACTGACCCTACACAACTATGTTGCACAATTAAGTCTTTTTTTTTCTTTAAAGCGAAAGAGGTAATTTCAACAGGTACAGCATCCTATGTCATATCTACATGTAATAAGATTTGTAACAAGGCAAACCGTTTGTAAATTGGTCGAAAATCGAGCAAGTTATGGTAATTTAATTAGTACATGTACCATTGGCATCAATGTAATGATTGAGGCTAGATGTCCGAGGTAAGATGGCTACAACGTTGCTACGCTGGAGAATGATTGGTCATATGAAAAATGCTCACAGCCAATCAGAAAGAAGGGGCCGTCTAAGCATACCTGCCCCCAAAGTGCCAAAAAGAAACATGACAGCGTGAGGAAAGATGCCAGGAGTACACAGAGAGCGCGCAGAAAGGCGAATATGTTTTATATACACGCTGCAAGTATATATACAATGTAGTAATAGACACCTTCATAACAATATGTATAATATTCACACTGTAAGTAGACATACAATGTAGAAACAGACACCTTCATAACAATATGTAATGTTTTATATACACACTGCAAGTATATATATAATGTAGTAACAGACACCTTAATAACAATATGGAATATGTACGATATACACACTGCAAGTTTATATATAACGTAGTAACAGACACCTTCATAACAATATGCAATATGTTTTATATACACACTGCAAGTATATATACAATGTAGTAATAGACACCTTCATAACAATATGTACAATATTCACACTGCAAGTAGACATACAATGTAGAAACAGACACCTTCATAACAATATGTAATATGTACAATAGACACACTGCAAGTATATATATAATGTAGTAACAGACACCTTCATAACAATATGTAATATGCACAATATACACACTGCAAGTATATATATAATGTAGTAACAGACACCTTCATAACAATATGTAATATGTACAATATACACACTGCAAGTATATATATATATATAAAGTCTTGTCTCTCATAAAGATTGTGAACGATTGTTCCCCTTTAAAAGGTCTGACAGGAAACAATGATTGGTGCACTTGCTCAATGTTAAAAGTCAGATTTTTGGTTGAAATAACTCATCTTCTTCCACTCACTCCATTGCTGCTTCATTGTGACACGTATTCCTCGCCATTGCCCCTTGTGGGCTGGCGGGGGTACTGCATACATGAGCGACCCGAGTAGGAAGTGTCTGGTCGAGCCTACGTGGGTGACGTTTGGCGGTCCGCCAGTCGTCTAGGCCGGCGCGATGCTAACAAAAGCACGAGTGGCGTCCTGGCTGGTCCAGCAATATTTCAGATCAGGCAAACACCTGTTGATCTGACAGTGCTGGAGTGGTTTGAAAATGAAAACTTGCACAGTCCTTATCCTTTCTTGAGGGACAACCGGTAGAAAATGGATGGGCGGCGTCCTGTGGTCCCCACAAGTGCACAAAAGATGAGCTGAGCGTACATACTCTCAGTAATGAAGTGTTTCCTTGATGTGACGTGGACACCCCCTGCTGGGCTCTTTCATTTACGATGGATAATTAATTTCCCTTGATGGAACTCCCTCCTTGCTCATCTCTTTCATGGCTGCAGCTTTCCCACAACAATGCAATTGATCTCGTTAAGATTTGAGGAGCATGCTTTTTACGCCAAAATGAATCGTGACTCTCACTCTCGGGGGCGTCCCAATCAGATTCTGACTTCCAATATCTGGGGGATAGCCAAAAATGAGCTTGCACGTAAAATGTATGATATCATGTGCGATACAAGCGGCCCTGCAGAGTGTTTACTTGTGTGTGATATCATGTGCGATACAAGCGGTCCTGCAGAGTGTTCACTATACTACGGGGCGGCATGGCTCAGTTGGTAGAGTGGCCGTGCCAGCAACTTGAGGGTTCCAGGTTCGATTCCCGCTTCCGCCATTCTAGTCACTGCCGTTGTGTCCTTGGGCAAGACACTTTACCCACCTGCTCCCATGCAGTGCCACCCACACTGCTTTAAATGTAACTTAGATATTGGGTTTCACTATGTAAAGCGCTTTGAGTCATTAGAGAAAAGCGCTATATAAATATAATTCACTTCACTTCACTTCCCTTTACTTGTGTGTGATATCATGTGCGATACGAGCCGTCATGCAGCGTGTTTACTTGTGTGTGATATCACGTGCGATACAAGCGGTCCTGCAGCGTGTTTACTTGTGTGTGATAATGTGCGATACAAGCAGTCCTGTAGAATGTTTACTTGTGTGTGATATCATGTGCGATACAAGCGGTCCTGCAGCGTGTTTACTTGTGTGTGATAATGTACGATACAAGCAGTCCTGTAGAGTGTTTACTTGTGTGTGATATCATGTGCAATACAAACCATCATGCAGCGTGTTTACTTGTGTGTGATAATGTGTGATACAAGCAGTCCTGTAGAGTGTTTACTTGTGTGTGATATCATGTGCGATACAAGCAGTCCTACAGAGTGTTTACTTGTGTGTGATGTCATGTGCGATACAAGCGGTCCTGCAGAGTGTTTACTTGTGTGTGATGTCATGTGCGATACAAGCAGTCCTGCAGCGTATTTACTTGTGTGTGATGATATGTGCGATTCAAGCGGTCCTGCAGAGTGTTTACTTGTGTGATGTCATGTGCGATACAAGCAGTCCTGCAGTGTTTACTTGTGTGTAATATCATGTGTGATACAAGCGGTCCTGCAGCGTGTTTACTTGTGTGTGATATCATGTGCGATACAAGCAGTCCTGCAGAGTGTTTACTTGTGTGTGATATCATGTGCGATACAAGCGGTCCTGCAGCGTGTTTACTTGTGTGTGATAATGTGCGATACAAGCAGTCCTGTAGAGTGTTTACTTGTGTGTGATATCATGTGCGATACAAGCCGTTATGCAGCGTGTTTACTTGTGTGTGATAATGTGCGATACAAGCAGTCCTGCAGAGTGTTTACTTGTCTGTGATGTCATGTGCGATACAAGCAGTCCTGCAGAGTGTTTACTTGGGTGTGATATCATGTGCGATATAAGCAGTCCTGCAGAGTGTTTACTTGTTCAAAGCTGGACAGCTAGTCAACATCTAAATGTCCTCCAATACAACAAACATATTTTTTTGTATTTCAGCCAAGTCATTTACAAAAGGTAAACATGCTAGTCTATATGCTACTATGAGCGCGCAGCTACACAACAGCTAAGCACACAATAGCACACGAGCTAGACATAGGTAATAATCATTGAACAATAAAATGTGACATTTGTCAGTACAAACAAGTATCAAATAATTGTAGTTGCACATTACTTACACATACAAAGTCTCCAAGGCAGTATCCAGTAACGAACGTGTTTACGTCATTGAATTTAAATTATTGTGACCGCTCCACTTTAACTTAAAGACAGCATAAGTCCATTTCAGATGGTTAATAATAAATATGCTAGGGTTTTTCATAGCTACCATTGTTCTCTGTTTGACTCATTTCACCTGATCGAACCTTTTCTAACATTCCACACTACTAAATAAAATTATTCCTGCTGATATCGTATCGAATCAGTATCAACCAACACTCAAGGCTCCAATATGGGTATTGTATCGTAAAGTTGTATTTGGACAACCCCACTCCTAATAATTCAAATAAAAGTGTGACATAAAATGTCGTTATTTATGTTTGTAGTGAACAAATGTCTCCAAAATGACTAAAACCTTCAAATAAAAGAAGAATATCGGAACATCTTTGTGTGGAGTTTAAATGTTCTGGGAAAAGTTGCAGAGTAATCAATCACGTGGATGTACGATTGGAACCATAACATATTTATTATTGTCCAACAAGAACACTGCCAAGCGATATTTAGACGTGGAGGGCAGAAATTGGAGTTTGTGGTTCAATACTGACAAAGTTTTCAGTATATTAATAATAATAACAAGTGATGTAAGTTGAAATATCACGGAGACGACATGAGGACATAATTGAGCTGTCTTTTCCTTCAAAATGATTTATGTTGTCTGCCAATCATTGTGCTGAAGTACATGTGCCGTTTATCAAATGATGGACATCTTCCATTAGTTTCCATATGCTGCTTATTAACTTCCTGACACCAAAGTCAAGTATTTCCCAGCATGCCGTGGTTTTAAGCCTGCAGTGCGTTTATGCATCATAAATGTTTATTTGCTTCATAATAACAACGACGGTGCAATATGGAAGACTGTACAAAGTATGTAGTATTGTGTATATGCATATTGGATAGCACAGCGGTACATAAGCCCCACCCACTACATTTTAGAAAAAAAAGCAGCAATCGTCCGGAGAACTGCCGTAAACGACACGGTTTGCAGGTCCACAGCTTCCATCCATCCCACTGGCAACTACACTCCGTCAGGTCCAGCGAACCTCCACGTATATCCCACTGGGTAAGGAAGCTCAGCCTTGGCAACCATTCCCAGCGACACATACAACCCGCGTATGCATCCAGTACCTAAATGCGCCTGAACTTCGATTGCTGTTGAGCAAACTTCGGCGGTTTCTCCCAGCCAGGGCCTTCCCACAGCACTTCCAGTGTAGATGGTTTCAGACATACCACACATGCATTGTTCACTTCTCTCCACTGGAGCATCTCCTTTTCTTCCGAGGAGAAGCCCTTCTTTGCGTACTCCATAATGTTGATCGCTCCGCCTGCCCAGAGTCCCGTTGTACCCCGTCGCAAGACAACCAACCCTTTAACAGTGGCCAGTCTGACGAAGGGTGGTAGGTCCAGTGTGTAACTGGCCTTTTTTTTTTTTAGCTCCTGGTTGTCTCTAGTCAGGAGCCGGCTTAAGCTGCCCAATTCCTTGGATTCCTGATCGTACTAATAAACCTCCCGTCCGCTGTCCTCTCCGTCCTGCGTTGTACCGACCACACAACTCACAGTCTTTTAGGACCCGACGAACCTCCTTTTCTGGAATCTAAAGTTGCTGCTTTTCCAGCTACTTGCGTGTTGGGACAGTGCCCGCATGGCCGAGTGCCTCATGCACCGCCTGCGTCACCCTCTTCACCCACTCCTGTGGGACTACTTTGCCTTTTAGCTTTTTTTCCCATTTCTCGATCCCTACAAAAACAATTTTCCTCATCTGGACGATACGATCCACTACTTCGTTCCTCTTTGTGGTTCTGTTTGCAGCCCTTCCGTCGGCTGCCGCTGCTCCTCGGGCACCGGCTGCTCCTTGGGCGCCGGCTGCTCCATAGGCGCCGGCTGCTCCTCGGGCGCCGGCTGCTCGTCGGGCGTCGCCTGCCGTTACTCCTCGTTTATCGGATGCCACTGCTCCTCGTCCTTTGGATGCCGCTGCTCCTCGTCCGTCTGATGCCGCCGTTGGACCGATGGGGATTCATCTGGGGCACCACCGCCCCCCCCCACCCCCAACTCCTTGCTGGGGTCCCACGTTCTCAGCTTCTGATGACTGCTGTAGTGTTGTCACCGGATGGCTGCACTCCCGCCATCTCGCTGTCTTAGGTTGTTTTTGTTGTCTCGAGCCGCCGTTCCCCTCAAGCCACTCTTAGCGCTTTGAGTCAGGGAAAGTGTTGGGTGTTTCTCAGGCTCCTCACGGTGTCAGTTGGCGCTTTGTCGGTAACAGCACTTCAACGACGTCCGCTTGTCTTGTCCGTCTGTTGATAGTCCAATATCACGGACTAAGTGTCCTCAGTGCCCTCTTGGCACCGATCCACTCAACTGGAGTCAATACACAGTCTTTTGCGATCCTCCAATAACCGGGTCGTCTCACACGACCCCGCAGTGATCCTCCTGGATCACTGCGGGTTCTTTTTCTTTCAGGTTCAACGTTTCTTTACGTCGAGCCCCACGTTGGGCGCCACATGTTAGATTCCGGTGTTAACTCACAAGTTCTTCCCAGAACTTGCGAATTAGATCCCGCTCTCTGTTCAAAGGGTCCCGTCCTCTCTGCGCAGTCGAGTCTTACTAGGCTGCTCCACCGACGAGGCTCTACTCAGCTGAATGGCGATGCAATTCACCTAGCTCTAACTACCCTTTGGTTCAGCGTTTGTCCCGGTTCCTTTTGTGGTCGACTCGGCTGAGAAGCGTATCTTGTAAGACTGAGTCGAGTCCCAAATACCGCTGTTTTAGATAGCTTACCTCTAATGAATCTTGGCTCTTGTTACTGACTAGGTTACATTTGAGGGCTGGGATAAAAAGCCCTTCAGGACATACGTTTAAATGGATTGACTTAGAGCAACCTTTCAGGGCTAGTTGTAGTACACACAGGATTCCTAACTTTTTACATCTTGGATGTATTGGGACGATGAATGATAAATTCTTGGAATTTTTATAATTGTATATATTCAGGTTCAATAGCGTAAGCTTTGCACGGCGTCAATAATCATTCACATAAAAATGTACAAAATTGTTAATCAATCAAGTTTCGAATTCGTTTTACAGTTGAGTTCAGTCCGATCTTTACTGTGCAGAGTTCTTTGGGGAAAGTCCGAATAAAGTGTCTCTTTGATTGGAATGAGCTGGATGGTTCGCAGGATCAGGGCGACCACACCCAAACTCTGGCTGCTCCACAGAAGAGGAAGCACAGAGGCACAGCGTCTGCCGAGTGCCGGGGTTGTCTGCTGGTGTTCTCGTTGACGACGCGCGGGATGTCCTCGACGGCGACTGCGAGGAGGTGCCATTCCGCCTCACCGGCCAGGCTGGTTCGGCCAGACACTCCCGTCAACACCGGGGGAATAGTCGCCGCTCAGTCACTCCAGTAGATCATAATTCAAAACTCTTGTCCTCAGAATGTAGAATCAAAATCCTTTCCCTTACTGCTCGATAGCAGGGGGAACCAGATGAAAAAAAAGAGAGTCTCTTTCGGCGAATTAGTCCTTCTTGGATTTTTGGAGAAATTGTCCAAGCAAAGGAGAGGTCTCTTTGTCTTCCATCTGATGGTGTGGTCCAAGCACGAATCCCGTATAATAGCAATCACAGAGCCCTTTTAAAACCTACTTGGTTGGGCTGGCTTAGCTATTCAGGAAACAAGTCCTAATTGGGTAACATTTCTCAGACAAAGGTTCTCATTGGTTACATATTGGTTACATCAGTTAGACACAGCTCCTTTGTTCTTCCTTAACAACACCCTATTTTTGCAGTAAATCTGCACCAGGGGATAAGTTGATTGGCAACACTTAAAATTGGCCCTAGTGAATGAATGTGAGTGTGAAGGTTGTCTGTCTATATGTGTTGGCCTTGTGATGAGGTGGCGACTTGTTCAGGGTGTACCCCGCCTACCACCTGAATGCAGCTGAAATAGGCAACCCTGAAAGCGGTAGAAAATGGATGGATGGATGGACATCTAATGGGAAATGTAGGTATTTTACTATGTTCATCTTTTTATCAAACATCTGTCCGGTACTTCTCATTTCCACACAAACATCCTGATCTTGGTCACGTACTTGTTTCTGCATGCGACCCTATTTCTGAGTCACAATGAATACACATTTTAGTTCATCAACACTGTCAGATACTTTCCCTCTTCTTACTGTTTTAGTACTTATGAGATCTTGTAATAAAACACTTGATTAAACACACTTGATTAAACACTTTTGATTAACACACTTGATTAAGGGTTTGACTGAGGGTTTCAACTTTCTTGACAAAAGCTTTAAACAACAGGAAACAGTTTTAGGCATTCACCTTGCTGCACCTGCAGTGAGTAAACGCATACCAAAAGATGGCGCCATAGCACAAACAATAACACACCATTTCCTCTGCCCCCCCTCTCCCTTGTGGAGGGGGGACACACAGGTCCGGTGGCCATGGATGAAGTGCTGGCTGTCCAGAGTCGGGACCCGGGGTGGACCGCTTGCCTGTGCATCGGTTGGGGACATCTCTGCGCTGCTGACCCGTCTCCTGCTGGCCGCACTATGGACTGGACTCTCACTATTATGTTAGATCCACTATGGACTGGACTCTCACTATTATGTTAGATCCACTATGGACTGGACTCTCACTATTATGTTAGATCCACTATGGACTGGACTCTCACTATTATGTTAGATCCACTATGGACTGGACTCTCACTATTATGTTAGATCCACTATGGACTGGACTTTCCCAATATTATGTCAGACCACTCGACATGTGGTCTGACATATGCGGTCCTCTCCAAGGTTTCTCATCGTCATTCACATCGACGTCCCACTGGGTTGTGAGTTTTTCCTTGCCCTTATGTGGGCTCTGTACCGCGGATGTCGTTGTGGCTTGTGCAGCCCTTTGAGACACTTGTGATTTAGGGCTATATAAATAAACATTGATTGATTGATTGATTGACCATTTAGGTGTATTTGCATGTGTTTAATATAAATTATTTGCTTTTTGGCCGTTAGGGAAGAAAAATCCATAAATTAACTGCACTGTTTCACAACCCACAGGATTCAAAGTGTAGCAAAAAAGTAGCGGCGTATAATCTGTAATTTACGGTAATTAATTTTAAAGTGATAATAGGAATTTATTGTGAGTTTCCTATTTTCCTATTTTTTATAGTGCGATTATGACCGGTGTGACAGAGCAACGTTCCAGCTGGGTCTCAGGAAGGAATAGAAATCATAAAAAGTTCTATTGAATTGAACAAGTTTAGCTTCAACGTCCTGGCAGGTCACTCTCTACATAAGAATAAAGTTATTTTCATCTACGGTTGCTGTGATTTTCAACACATCCATCCATCTTTTTCATCGTACTTCATAGCTGTTAGCATCATTGTTGCAAAGTCCACTTATTACATAAAACTTGTTTTCTAAAGTCGCTTGCAAAGTTTGTTCTTTTTTCCATTTGAGACAGCCATGCGATGTCACACAGCCGCTGCAGCCAGCTCACTGTGTCTGGGTTTGGGGTTTCGAGGTCGAAATTAGTGGGTGGGGCAAGTGTGGGGTACTCCTGACTGATGTGGCGGGCAGCAGCACACTGGCAGGCTGCAGAAGGACTCAGGCCCCAGCGGTGCATGTTGGCGTTGAGCCGGCCTGGTCCTGTCTGTAGCTGCTTCAGTGTTAACAATTCTTGGCGGCGGAGTGGGGGGGGATGTTGAGATTTGGGCAGGTTGTGGAGTCTGCTGCCAGCTGGTTCTCCAAAAGTGTTGAAGTTTGGGCCACTGAGGAAGGCTGAGTGGCGGGAGAGCGGGCGGCGGGAAGGCAGGTGTTGGCGACCAAGCTCTTTGGAACACGCTACAAGATCATGGCTTGGGACATATGATGTATAAGATTATGTATGATATGTGACATGATATACGACATACAATGTGTAACATGATGTGTGATGTGTGACATATGGTGTACAAACCCCGTTTCCATATGAGTTGGGAAATTGTGTTAGATGTAAATATAAACGGAATACAATGATTTGCAAATCCTTTTCAACCTATATTCAATTGAATGCACTACAAAGACAAGATATTTGATGTTCAAACTCATAAACTTTATTTTTTTTTTGCAAATAATAATTAACTTAGAATTTCATGGCTGCAACACGTGCCAAAGTAGTTGGGAAAGGGGATGTTCACCACTGTGTTACAACACTCAATAAATGTTTGGGAACTGAGGAAACTAATTGTCGAAGCTTTGAAAGTGGAATTCTTTCCCATTCTTGTTTTATGTAGAGCTTCAGTCGTTCAACAGTCCGGGGTCTCCGCTGTCGTATTTTACGCTTCATAATGCGCCACACATTTTCGATGGGAGACAGGTCTGGACTGCAGTCGGGCCAGGAAGTACCCGCACTCTTTTTTTACGAAGCCACGCTGTTGTAACACGTGCTGAATGTGGCTTGGCATTGTCTTGCTGAAATGAAAAAGACGGCGCTTAGATGGCAGCATATGTTGTTCCAAAACCTGTATGTACCTTTCAGCATTAATGGTGCCTTCACAGATGTGTAAGTTACCCATGCCTTGGGCACTAATGCACCCCCATACCATCACAGATGCTGGCTTTTGAACTTTGGGTCGATAACAGTCTGGATGGTTCGCTTCCCCTTTGGTCCGGATGACACGATGTTGAATATTTCCAAAAACAATTTGAAATGTGGACTCGTCAGACCACAGAACACTTTTCCACTTTGCATGAGTCCATCTTAGATGATCTCGGGCCCAGAGAAGCCGGCGGCGTTTCTGGATGTTGTTGATAAATGGCTTTCGCTTTGCATAGTAGAGCTTTAACTTGCACTTACAGATGTAGCGACGAATTGTATTTAGTGACAGTGGTTTTCTGAAGTGTTCCTGAGCCCATGTGGTGATATCCTTTAGAGATTGATGTCGGTCACGGTCATTTAATGTTGGTTTCCGGCCATGCCGCTTACGTGGAGTGATTTCTCCAGATTCTCTGAACCTTTTGATGATATTATGGACCGTAGATGTTGAAATCCCTAAATTTCTTGCAATTGCACTTTGAGAAACGTTGTTCTTAAACTGTTTGACTATTTGCTCACGCAGTTGTGGACAAAGGGGTGTACCTCGCCCTATCCTTCCTTGTGAAAGACTGAGCATTTTTTGGGAAGCTGTTTTTATACCCAATCATGGCACTCACCTGTTCCCAATTAGCCTGCACACCTGTGGGATGTTCCAAATAAGTGTTTGATGAGCATTCCTCAACTTTATCAGTATTTATTGCCACCTTTCCCAACTTCTTTGTCACGTGTTGCTGGCATTAAATTCTAAAGTTAATGATTATTTGCAAAAAAAATTTTTTTTATGAGTTTGAACATCAAATATGTTGTCTTTGTAGCATATTCAACTGAATATGGGTTGAAAATGATTTGCAAGTCATTGTATTGCGTTTATATTTACATCTAACACAATTTCCCAACTCATATGGAAACGGGGTTTGTATAACCAATTATGTGTGACATATGATATACGACATATAATGTATAGCTGTACACAGTCTTGGTAGATCACCTGCAATTGCATACCTTGTACACATTATTTAGTACTTGTTTTTCGGATCCGAGCTTTTCTTCTTTGGCCCACCGACTGCGTCACAAAATCTTTGGATAAAAGTAACCAAAAACAAAAACGCAACCTTGTTGGTCTGGAGGTTATGTTTGGCTTTGGAGCGTCATTTCCTTTCATTTAATCATCTTTTTCTTCCTCTGATCAATCCGACATAAACAAGCAATAAAAAGCTAATCAAAAAACACTCGCTTTGAGTGCACCTTCTGCCGCTCATGACCAACAAGCTGACTTCTTCAAATCATCGCTTGCTTTATTTTACGGTCGCCATGGAGACGCGGCGTAGTGTTGTTCACTTTTATACGCATCAGAAAAATACAAGTGTTCATGTTAATGTTTGAACCCATTCAAAACTGCAATATGCCGCGTGACCATGACTGAAGGAGTCACTGAAACACAATAAATGGGCAAAATGAGAACAAATAAAGGTTGTTTAGACATTATATTGTTAGTATGGTGCTTTGAAGTCTGTCACCAAGCCATGCTAAGTTAGCAATTAGCTTGATGGGCTTTTAAATGGACACGACGGCGATGCCAACAAAGCAAAATATAAAACATGCTGACTCATCGCCATCAGGACCACATCATCTGCTTTTTGCAGATGATGTGGTCCTGATGGCTTCATCTGGCCAGGATCTTCAGCTCTCACTGGATCGGTTCGCAGCTGAGTGTGAAGCGACTGGGATGAGAATCAGCACCTCCAAGTCCGAGTCCATGGTTCTCGCCCGGAAAAGGGTGGAGTGCCATCTCCGGGTTGGGGAAGAGATCTTGCCCCAAGTGGAGGAGTTCAAGTACCTCGGAGTCTTGTTCACGAGTGAGGGAAGAGTGGATCGTGAGATCGACAGGCGGATCGGTGCGGCGTCTTCAGTAATGCGGACGCTGTATCGATCCGTTGTGGTGAAGAAGGAGCTGAGCCGGAAGGCAAAGCTCTCAATTTACCGGTCGATCTACGTTCCCATCCTCACCTATGGTCATGAGCTTTGGGTTATGACCGAAAGGACAAGATCACGGGTACAAGCGGCCGAAATGAGTTTCCTCCGCCGGGTGGCGGGGCTCTCCCTTAGAGATAGGGTGAGAAGCTCTGCCATCCGGGAGGAGCTCAAAGTAAAGCCGCTGCTCCTCCACATCGAGAGGAGCCAGATGAGGTGGTTCGGGCATCTGGTCAGGATGCCACCCGAACGCCTCCCTAGGGAGGTGTTTAGGGCACGTCCGACCGGTAGGAGGCCGCGGGGAAGACCCAGGACACGTTGGGAAGACTATGTCTCCCGGCTGGCCTGGGAACGCCTCGGGGTCCCACAGGAAGAGCTGGACGAAGTGGCTGGGGAGAGGGAAGTCTGGGCTTCCCTGCTTAGGCTGCTGCCCCAGCGACCCGACCTCGGATAAGCGGAAGAAGATGGATGGATGGATGGATGGGCTGACTCATCGCTGTTTTACTGTCCAAAAGGCAATCAAGTTGATGTGCTTCCTTCTCGCTGCAGGTGTGCTTGCTGGAGTGCACGGGTCACATGACCTCCTCGCTCACCTGGGATCTTTGCAAGCTCGAAGGCACAGCGGGCGAGCTGGACGTGACGTCTCTTCACGCCGACTCTGACGGCCCGGCGTCATCCTCGCAGGAGGCGGACCAGGACGAGCGGCGCTTCGTTCGCTTTGACTCGTCGCTGCTGGAGTCCTCGCGGGAGGAAGAGGAGGAGGAGGAGGAGGAGGAAGAGGAGGGTCAGGACGACGGGAACGTGGCGAGCGATCGCCACCGGAGCTCGGAGACCGTCAGCTTGTACAAACGCTTCGGTGGCTTCCAGAGAGGGCGCCACAGTTACAGGAAGCTGATTGGCTCCCCGGCGAGGCACCTACAGAAGCGCTACGGCGGCTTCATAGGCGTCCGCAAATCTGCCCGAAAATGGAACAGTCAGAAACGAGTGAACCAGCTGCTCAGGCAGTATCTTGGAATGAGGAGCAGTCGTAACTTCTCCCCCAGCGCACGCGTCTGGCGCCACAACAAACTGTGACCTTCAATACCTCCAATGTTCACGTGGCAACTGTGACCTCATCGACATGTACAGTATGACCTCATCATCATGTACAGTATGTCTTCATCAACACGTACAGTATGACCTCATCGTCATGTACAGTACCACCTCATCAAAACGTACCGTATGACCTCATCATCATGTACAGTATGTCTTCATCAACACGTACAGTATGACCTCATCGTCATGTACAGTACCACCTCATCAACACGTACATTACGTCTTCATCGACACGTACAATATGTCATCATCAACACGTACATTACGTCGTCATCAACACGTACATTATGTCATCATCAACACGTACAATACGTCTTAATCAACACGTACAATATGTCATTATCAACACGTAAATTACGTCTTAATCAACACGTACAATATGTCATCATCAACACGTACAATATGACCTCATCATCATGTACAATACCACCTCATCAACACGTACATTACGTCTTAATCGACACGTACAATACGTCTTCATCAACACGTACATTACGTCTTAATCAACACGTACAATATGTCGTCACCAACACGTACATTACGTCTTAATCAACACGTACATTATGTCTTAAAGGGGAACATTATCACCAGACCTATGTAAGCGTCAATATATACCTTGATTTTGCAGAAAAAAGACCATATATTTTTTTAACCAATTTCCGAACTCTAAATGGGTGAATTTTGGCGAATTAAACGCCTTTCTATTATTCGCTCTCGGAGTTGTGACGTCACATTGGGAATCAATCCGCCATTTTCTCAAACACCGAGTCAAATCAGCTCTGTTATTTTCCGTTTTTTCGACTGTTTTCCGTACCTTGGAGACATCATGCCTCGTCGGTGTGTTGTCGGAGGGTGTAACAACACGAACAGGGACGGATTCAAGTTGCACCAGTGGCCCAAAGATGCGAAAGTGGCAAGAAATTGGACGAAATTTGTTCAAACTACGAGGCTGCGGGGAAAGCCGACGAAATGGTCGGTCGTTTGTTCCGCACACTTTACCGACGAAAGCTATGCTACGACAGAGATGGCAAGAATGTGTGGATATCCTGCGACACTCAAAGCAGATGCTGAGATCAACTCCAAAACTGGACAGATCAGCTTTCAGGAAAAGAGAGCGGATGAGGGTATGTCTACTAGAGATGCGCGGATAGGCAATTATTTCATCCGCAACCGCATCACAAAAGTCGTCAACCATCCGCATCCACCCAAACTAACATTTAATCAAACTCGCACCCGCCCGCACCCGCCCGTTGTTATATATCTAATATAGATGATGCAAGGCATTAGTGAGGTTATAAAGCTTTTGCCTGTTAAAGAAAGGAGACTGATCCAATGCAGCAGAGACATGATCAATGCGTGCCACGCTGTCACGGCCCAGACGCACACCAGTGCGCAATCATCTGGGAGCCGCGCTGAGCGCACCTCCAAGCGCGTGGAGGTGCAATGTCCCTCGCACCCGCGGCGGCTCCACCCGGGCTCGCGCCCGAGGCTCCAGACGCACACCAGTGCGCAATCATCTGGGAGCCGCGCTGAGCGCACCTCCAAGCGCGTGGAGGTGCGATGTCCCTCGCACCCGCGGCGGCTCCACCCGGGCTCGCGCCCGAGGCTTCAGCGCGCACCGCGGCGGCCATCCTACTCGTCGCGGCCTAGCCCTCGCGGCTCTCGCTGCCGGCAACGGCCGGGTATGGGCCCGACGCTCCAGCGCCATCCATTTTCAGGGCTAGTTGATTCGGCAGGTGGGTTGTTACACACTCCTTAGCGGGTTCCAACTTCCATGGCCACCGTCCTGCTGTCTATATCAACCAACACCTTTTCTGGGGTCTGATGAGCGTCGGCATCGGGCGCCTTAACCCGGCGTTCGGTTCATCCCGCAGCGCCAGTTCTGCTTACCAAAAGTGGCCCACTCGGCTCACCAGGGTGAGCCCCACCCCTTTCGTGAGCGCACTGCGCGCGGAGTGACTCCTGTTACGCGCCCCCGGCAACGGGGGTGGCGGGCAGGTAAGCTGCGCGGGCGGAGCGCGCGGAGTGACCCCTGTTACGAGCCCCCGGCCACGGGGGTGGCGGGCAGGTAAGCTGCTTACCTGCTGCGCGTGACGCCGGCCGCGGCGAAGGCGGACGAGGCGGGGTGTCAGTGCGGTGGGCGCGGTGGTGACCCTGGACGTGCGTCGGGCCCTTCTCGCGGATCACCTCAGCTACGGCTCCCGGTGGGGCCCTCTCGGGGGAAGGGGCCTCGGTCCCGGACCCCGGCGAGGCGTCCCTTCTCCGCTCCGTAAAAGTGTCCATCTCTTTTTTTTTTTCTTCTTCTGTTGTGGCATATGCTGCAGGTGCCTGCTCGTTTTTCGTATGTGGGTAACAACATTTAACTATGTATATATATTTCCGAATTGGTTTAACTGCCACCCGCCTGAATCTATTTAAAATCTAATTTTTTTTTATTTCAACCGCCCGACCCGACCCGCGGATAAAATCTAATTTTTTTTTATTTCAACCGCCCGACCCGCGGATAATCCGCGGACTCCGCGGTTGTGTCCGCAAACCGCGCATCTCTAATGTCTACAGAATATATTAATTGATGAAAACTTTATTCATTACTCGCGGTTTTACGTAAATTATTATACATAAACTGTGTTTACCAATAATTTAGCTTAAAAACATTTTTTTTTTTTCAATCATTCGAGTACATTCGGGTAGTCTTGTGTAATGCAGTATTTTGTGTCTATTTAGGTATGGTTAACCTGAGTGCTGAAATCGTGGAAAAATATATGTTCTTAGCGCGCCTGAAATGGGCTGTCTGCACTCTCAAAGTGCATGTTGTTGCCAAATGTATTTCATATGCTGTAAACCTAGTTCATAGTTGTTAGTTTCCTTTAATGCCAAACAAACACATACCAATCGTTGGTTAGAAGGCGATCGCCGAATTCGTCCTCGCTTTCTCCCGTGTCGCTGGCTGTCGTGTCGTTTTCGTCGGTTTCGCTTGCATACGGTTCAAACCGATATGGCTCAATAGCTTCAGTTTCTTCTTCAATTTCATTTTCGCTACCTGCCTCCACACTACAACCATCCGTTTCAATACATGCGTAATCTGTTGAATCGCTTAAGCCGCTGAAATCCGAGTCTGAATCCGAGCTAATGTCGCTATACGTTGCTGTTCTATCCGCCATGTTTGTTTGTATTGGCATCACTGTGTGACGTCACAGGAAAATGGACGGGTGTATATAACGATGGTTAAAATCAGGCACTTTGAAGCTTTTTTTAGGGATATTGCGTGATGGGTAAAATTTTGAAAAAAACTTTGAAAAATAAAATAAGCCACTGGGAACTGATTTTTAACCCTTCTGAAATTGTGATAATGTTCCCCTTTAATCAATACGTACAACACGTCGTCATCAACACATACATTACGTCTTAATCAACACGTACATTACGTCTTAATCAACACGTACATTACGTCTTCATCAATACGTACAATACGTCTTCATCAACACGTACATTACGTCTTAATCAACACGTACAATATGTCGTCATCAAAACGTACAATACGTCTTCATCAACACGTACATTATGTCTTAATCAATACGTACAACACGTCGCCATCAACACATACATTACGTCTTAATCAACACGTACATTACGTCTTCATCAATACGTCGTCATCAACACGTACATTACGTCTTAAGCAACACGTACGTCTTCATCAACACGTACAATACGTCTTCATCAACACGTACATTATATCTTAATCAATACGTACAACACGTCGTCATCAACACGTACGTTACGTCTTAATCAACACGTACATTACGTCTTCATCAATACGTCGTCATCAACACGTACATTACGTCTTAATCAACACGTACATTACGTCTTAATCAACACGTACATAACGTCTTCATCAACACGTACATTACGTCTTAATCAACACGTACATTATGTCTTATTCAACACGTACATTACGTCTTAATCAACACGTACATTATATCTTAATCAATACGTACAACACGTCGTCATCAACACATACATTACGTCTTAATCAACACGTACATTACGTCTTCATCAATACGTCGTCATCAACACGTACATTACGTCTTAATCAACACTAACATTACGTCTTAATCAACACGTACATTATGTCTTAATCAAAACGTACAACACGTCGTCATCAACACATACATTACGTCTTAATCAACACGTACATTACGTCTTAATCAACACGTACAATATGTCGTCATCAACACGTACATTACGTCTTCATCAACACGTACATTACGTCATAATCAACACGTACAATATGTCGTCATCAAAACGTACAATATGTCGTCATCAAAACGTACATAACGTCTTAAGCAACACGTACATTACGTCTTAATCAACACGTACAATACGTCGTCATCAACACGTACATTACATCTTCATCAACACGTACATTACGTCGTCATCAACACCTACATTACGTCTTAATCAACACGTACATTACGTCTTCATCAACACGTACATTACGTCTTCATCAACACGTACAGTGCGTCTTCATCAACACGTACATTACGTCTTCATCAACACGTACATTACGTCGTCATCAACACGTACAATACGTCTTCATCAACACGTACAGTACGTCTTCATCAACACGTACATTACGTCTTCATCAACACGTACATTACGTCGTCATCAACACGTACATTATGTCGTCATCAACACGTACAATACGTCTTCATCAACACGTACAGTACGTCTTCATCAACACATACATTACGTCTTCATCAACACATACATTACGTCTTCATCAACACGTACATTATGTCGTCATCAACACGTACAATACGTCTTCATCAACACGTACATTACGTCTTCATCAACACGTACATTACGTCTTCATCAACACATACATTACGTCTTCATCAACACGTACATTACGTCTTCATCAGAACAACAATAAAAGAATTAGACAAATGCAATTGATGACATTTTGTTTTACTGAACACTTTGCACTTTCATTGATGTTTCTTTGCACCAAAGAGTAGAACACGCTAATGTCGACAACGCGCTCATGTCGACAGCACAATTATGTCGACAGCACAATTACGTCACCAACACAAATACGTCGCCAACACAATTACGTCGCTAACACGCTAACGTCGACAGCACAATTATTTGGACAACTCGCTCATGTCGACAACACACTCATGTCGACAACCCGCTCATGTCGACAACACGCTCACGTCGACAACACGCTCACGTCGACAACACGCTCACGTCGACAACACGCTCACGTCGACAACATGCTCACGTCGACAACACCGTCACATTGACAGCACAATTATGTCAACAGCACAAATATGTCGACAGCACAATTATGTCGACAACATAATTATGTCAACAACATACTCATGTCGACAACACGCTCACGTCGCCAACACGCACACGCCAATTCACAATTATTTGGATAACTTGCTCAAGTCGATAACACGCTCATGTCGACAACACGCTCAAGTCGACAGCACAATTATGTCGACAACACACTCTTATGTCGACAACAGACTTCACCAACACACCCATGTCAACAAAACAATTACGTCGCCAACACGTTCATGTCGACAGCACAATTATTTGGACAACTCGCTCATGTCGACAACAGACTCATGTCGACATCAGACTCATGTCGACCGCACAATTATGTCGACAGCACACTCATGTCAACACAATTACGTCGCCAACACGCTAATGTCGACAGCATAATTATGTTTACAGCACAATTATGTTGAAAACACAATTACGTCGCCAACACACTCACGTTGACAGCACAAATATGTCACACATATCGACAACACACATGTCGACAACACACTCATGTCAACAACACAATTACATTGCCAACACATTCATGTCAACAACACACTCATGTCGACAACATACTCATGTCGACAACATACTCATGTCGACAACACACTCATGTGAACAGCACAATAATGTCGACAACACAATTATGTCGACAACACAATTATGTTTAAAACACGCTCACGTCGCCAACACGCACACGCCAACTCACAATTATTTGGACAACTCGCTCATGTCGACAACAAGCTCAAGTCGACAGCACAATTATGTTGACAACACACTCATGTTGACTTCACACATGTCACCAACACACCCATGTCGACAAAACAATTACGTCGCCAACACGCTCATGTCGACAGCACAAATATTTGGACAACTCGCTCATGTCAACAACACATTCATGTTGACAACTCGCTCTTGTCGATAACACACTCGTGTCGACAACACACTCATGTCGACAGCATAATTATGTCGACAGCACAATTATGTCGACAGCACACTCATGTCGACACAATTATGTCGCCTACACGCTCATGTCGACAGCATAATTATGTCTACAGCACAATAATGTCGACAACACACCCAAGTCGACAACACACTCATGTCGACAACACAATTACGTCGACAGCACACTCACGTCGACAACACACATATGTCGACAACACAATTACATCGCCGACACACTCATGTCGACAAGACAATTACATCGCCAACACGCTCGCGTCGACAGCATAATTATTTAGACAACTGGCTCATGTCAACAAAAGAAATATGTTGACGACACGCTCATACTTGCCAACCCTACCGATTTTCCCGGGAGACTCCCGAATTTCAGTGCCCCTCCCGAAAATCTCCCGGGGCAACCATTCTCCCGAATTTCTCCCGATTTCCAC
Organism: Nerophis lumbriciformis; assembly: GCF_033978685.3. Taxonomy (NCBI): domain Eukaryota; kingdom Metazoa; phylum Chordata; class Actinopteri; order Syngnathiformes; family Syngnathidae; genus Nerophis; species Nerophis lumbriciformis. The sequence goes on along the minus strand of NC_084573.2, from coordinate 9,599,846 downwards.
CCGGACAGCAATATTGGGGGCGTGCCTTAAAGGCACTGCCTTTAGCATCGTCTCTCACCTGAAAAGGAGACTATTATATATGTCTCCGTTATCCATAGGTTTATCTATAACCCATAAAGTAGGCAGGCACGGAGCTATTTCTCAGCGTGTGTTTATTCCAGCCGGCACGTTAATACACTGACACACAACATCCGGATTCCCATCATGCATTGCTTCAAAACCACGGCAAGTAGTAATGTCCAAAAACATAACAGAGACGAAGCAGAAGAAGGAAGAAGAGACATGGCGACGACGAGTAAGAAGAAGAAGTACGCTTGCAAGTTCCAAAATGATTGGAAAAAATAATTTCAGTTCATCCAGGACAGCTCGAAGGGGAAGGGGTATGCTGCCTGCACATTTTGTTGATCAGACTTTTATGTGTGTGTATATGTGTAAATAAATGAACACTGAAATATATATCAGTGACGTGCGGTGAGGTTGATGGCTGGTGAGGCACTGACTTCATCACAGTCAGATTTACAAACATATGAACCCTAAAGAGTATCTTATTCACCATTTGATTGGCAGCAGTTAACGGGTTATGTTTAAAAGCTCATACCAGCATTCTTCCCTGCTTGGCACTCAGCATCAAGGGTTGGAATTGGGGGTTAAATCACCAAAAATGATTCCCGGGCGCGGTGCCGCTGCTGCCCACTGCTCCCCTCACCTCCCAGGGGGTGATCAAGGGATGGGTCAAATGCAGAGGACAAATTTCACCACACCTCGTGTGTGTGACAATCATTGGTACTTTAACTTAACTTTAATTTACACATACAAACTGTAGCACACAAAAAAGCACATTTAATAAATAAAACGTTATTATGGTCTTACCTTTACTTATAAGTGCGGGAACAGTGGTGTTCGTGTTGGAGGAGTTGTGAATGAATGAAATATAAAATCCGTGCTGCAGTCTGCAGGTGTACCTAATGTTGTGTCCCTGCAGTCGTTCACGGCTCCTCCGGCGCGAGCATTGTTGTTTTTGCACTTTTTGGCTTCTTGTTAAGTGACTTTTTTTGGGTGGATTCGGTCTTGCACGTGGAGGGTTTGGGTGTGGGCTTTGGTTGGTGTGGCGCTCCCATTGGGGGGTGCATTCTGCGGAAGGGGGGTGCATTAACCGGCACCAGGAGGCGGGATTACGCGAGCCTCAGCCAGTGCGTCTTCGCAGCAGTTTTATGATAGCTCAGCGCGCGCGCAAAAAGGCACCACGCGCGCGCAAAAGGGTGTCGCGCGCGCACGAAGTGTAGAATCAGCGCGCGATAACAGTTTTTATGCGCTCGGATTTTTGGCACTGATGTGACGTCATACGGTTCACTCACCCACCCTTGGCATACAGTTTGTGGTATTTGTGTCCAGTTGGCGATGCTCCAAAGTCCTCCAATGTGACCCAAACACCTTCCAAAATGGCCAAAGTCCAGCCCGACGTAGCAGCTTCACGCAGCCACTCGATGGTGTTGGGAAAAAGTCACTTAGCTTGTTAGCTGATTGGCATGTTGGAGTGACAGCCGGTTAGCTTCCGCTAGTTAGCACAGTCTACTTGCAGCTCAGGTTGTCTTTCCTCCTTTACAAACGTGTCCCTCCCAACAAAAAAGTCCTTGTCAAAGAAATTATTTTGTTCCTTCTTTCTCAATCACACACCTTTTGACCGCCAGGTAAGGACACAGTTGACGTCGCCTCTGACTGACCGGTAAGATTGCCGCTGGCAGAAGATGCGTTCAGGGGCGGTGGTAAAAAAAAGTAGTTTGTGTTACACAATTTTAAAGGCTTATTTGAACATTAACAAGACACATTTAACACTTCAGTTTTACTCCACTATTACTTTATGGAAAGCCAGAATATTTCACAAGCTGTACGTTTGATGAAATTGGCCCTTTTTTTTTTATTCGTTAATAGCGTCGCCATGGTAACACAAAATGTTCTCAACTAAAGGTTCCACTGTCGGCGCGAGCGAGACCTTTTCAATGGTATAACATATGTGGGGTTTTTTGGGCCGGTTCGTCTCACATTAATCGCGGCAGCATGTGAATGGGCGCTTGCATTGCAGCAGGCCCATAATAAATTATTGTCAAGGAATACAACATTTACATTACTTACATGGAAACAAATGACTGAATTATTTTCAAGGTATAAAATAAATATATTATTTTCAAGGAAAAAGAGTGATAAATTCACCAAAGTATTTATTGTCAACTTTACGACATCGAGGGTCTTCGAAGGGCAGCCATTTTTATTTCGAAATATTGTCGAAGCAAAATGAATATGCTTATAATATTATTTGTCCCTTTATAACACAAAGCCAAAATGTTTAATTCCGTTAGCTTAGCGTAGATTTGCTTTTTGCATCTGTAATGAGCAAAAGGAACAAGTGGGACCCCTGGTGGACAAAGTGGAAACAACAACAACATGAATGAGTGGGACCCCTGGTGGACAAAGTGGAAACAACAACAACAACATGAATGAGTGGTACCCCTGGTGGACAAAGTGGGAACAACAACATGAATGAGTGGGACCCTGGTGGACAAAGTGGAAACAACAACAACATGAATGAGTGGCACCCCTGGTGGACAAAGTGGAAACAACAACAACATGAATGAGTGGGACCTCTGGTGGACAAAAGCAGACTCAGCAGGTCACATGACGTGTCGGGCTACCTAGGGAACAAAAGTATGAAAAATGCAAATTAACAAATGACATTTTACCCCACACATATTCCTAGCCCCTCCCTGCTCTGTCACTGATAATAATATCAGGAGAAATGTATTGTAATCATTGTTATTGTGGCTTGTGCTGGGCTACTTAAATATGCATCAAATTGACGTTATTTACTTGCACTAAAAAATATATGTTATATGTTAATAAATATCATTATTACCAATTCATTTTAGTAGACAACTTGTTTACATTCAGGTTTGATTGAAAAAGCATCAAAATGGTTTTGCATGAATAAAAAAAGTGCAAAAGGACTTTCGACCAATCAGAGAGAGTAAATGATTGGTTAAAAGCCCATCACGTGACTCCAGGGCGCTATGCTTAGGACTGAAAACGAGTTGTCCGCTCTCTCCACGACTCTGCTTAGTGCAACAATACTCCCCTCTGGTGGCCGACACAGGAAATGCACAAAAACTAGAACAACACATTTCAATGACCAAGAAACAAAAAAGTGGAGCGAAACCAGAATGACCTGGCATAACAGGTCATAAGGGACGGATTCCAGACATCTAAGTAACGGGAGGGTGAATGTCCTCACCCGGGTTCTAGGCGTTGAAACGGCCACATTCTTGGACGCCGATGTGGAGGAGGCGTTTGGGGTGCCTAGAAAAATAGATAAAAGTAAGATCTCCATATAAAATATCCTAAGTTTACATGAATCGATAAAAGGAAATTCTCTAAATAAAATATCCATAAATAAAACACAATGTTAATTTAAATCCCGCAAACACTATTTAGCACAGGGGTGTCCAAAAGGAAAGATGCGGGGGGGCCAATTTGACACATTTTGTATTTTAAAGACGCACAAAGCTACACAATGTGGAGCAATATTTACTCAACTGTGTGAAGGAAACATCACATGTCTTGTGTGATGGAGTCACCACAACAAAGACATACAGTACTGTTGACGAACACCGTTAGGGCCGCTTGTTGTCACTGTCGCTCAGAGTTGCATTGCAAAATTACACAGAATAAACGCTTGAGCAGTGCGCAATTGCACAGGCGCGAACCTTAGACGGAACGTTGCTTGGCAGTCCATGTCTTGTTGAAAACACGGCATTCGTCATCAACTTTTCTCTTTTTATATGCATAAACCGTGCATCACTTGCAGTGTTGGGACTAACGCGTTACAAAGTAACGCGTTACTGTAACGCCGTTAGTTTTGGCGGTAACTAGTAATCTAACGCGTTATTTTTTAGATTCAGTAACTCAGTTACCGTTCCTCCATGATGCGTTACTGCGTAATTTTGCGTTATTTTTTAATGTAGAATCGGCTAGAAACAGAAGAAGTGTCGTCCTTCTGTCTCACAAGGAAAAGAAAAGGCCGAGGAGCGGAGCGCAGCGGAGACGTTCCTCCAGGGCCTATGTACTTCGGGGCTAACACCCTTCATTTTACCCGGCAGTGGGTCTTTACAGCTCCGGACTTGAGGGTGAATGACGAGGCCGGTGGTTTGTTGCAACTTTGCGACTTTATTGGTGTCTTACACGCAGCCATCCACCAAGCTAGAGCACCTGCACGCACTCACTGTTGCCGCTCGCTCACCTCTCTCGCCCACTCACTCACTGACGTCACTCACCTCACATGCTGTCATATCTTAAAGGGCCACACACACACACACACACACACACACACACATACGCTACTCTCATAACAACTAACAAGACATCATGGTGAAGCCAGAAGTCGAGTTTCTTAACATGGAGACATTGTCACTACTTTTCTTTTGTCGAGCACAAAGAAAATAACATTTTAGTTAAATGTAAGTTGTGTCTTTGTCTTTGTGTGTTGTATGTAGAGTACATTGCTTAGCAGAGTTCAGTGATGCAAATGCATGTCAAGTTGATCAACAGATTGTATTATTCTCCAGTGCAATAACAATACTGAAATGAAGGCTAAAAGGGCATTAATGAGAGCCTTAAAAAAAAAGGAGAAAAAAAAGAAGTAACTAAATAGTTACTTTTCACAGTAACGCATTACTTTTTGGTGTAAGTAACTGAGTTAGTAACTGAGTTACTTTTGAAATAAAGTAACTAGTAACGGTAACTAGTTACTGGTTTTCAGTAACTAACCCAACACTGATCACTTGTCGCTGTGCACCTTCACTCACAGGTTACACACGGACATACGCCCATAAATAACACTTTTCAAAATAAAAGCAGCACAGTTGTATTGCGCGCACGACATAGATGTTTTTTTCAACTTTATTTTGTAATTTGTGATTGCCGCTGTTCACATTCACTCACAATCACGCACGGGCATACGTCCACACGGAAGTGATACAAATAACGCTTTTCAAAACAAAAGCGGCACCGTTGTATTGCACACTTGACATAGATACTTTTTAAAATTTATTTTGTAATTTATGATCATATTTGCCAACCTTGAGACCTCCAATTTCGGGAGGTGGGGGGTGGGTGGTGGGTGCGGGGGGCGTGGTTGGGGGCGTGGTTAAGAGGGGAGGAGTATATTTACAGCTAGAATTCACCAAGTCAAGTATTTCATATATATATATATATATATATATATATATATATATATATATATATATATATATATATACATATATATATATATATATATTTATATATATATATATATATATATATCCCCGCGACCCCGAAGGGAATAAGCGGTAGAAAATGGATGGATGGATGGGTAGAAAATGGATGGATGGATGGGTAGAAAATGGATGGATGGATGGATGGATATATATATATATATATATATATATATATATATATATATATATATATATATATATATATATATATATATATATATATATATATATATATATATAAAATAAATACTTGAATTTCAGTGTTCATTTATTTACACATATACACACACATAACACTCATCTACTCATTGTTGAGTTAAGGGTTGAATTGTCCATCCTTGTTCTATTCTCTGTCACTATCTTTCTAACCATGCTGAACACCCTCTCTGATGATGCATTGATGTGTGGCACGCACAAAAGTGCTTTCATCAAATGCACTAGATGGCAGTATTGTCCTGTTTAAGAGTGTCACAACATTGCTGTTTACGGCAGACGGGCTGCTTTACTGTAGCCGTTCTTTATATTGTGGGAAAGCGGACTCAGGTCCGCATGGAGCTGGAGGGGGCGTGGCCTCCAGCTCCGCCTGAATTTCGGGAGATTTTCGGGAGAATATTTGTCCCGGGAGGTTTTCGGGAGAGGCGCTGAATTTCGGGAGTCTCCCGGAAAATCCGGGAGGGTTGGCAAGTATGTTTATGATTGGCCTCACGCGGGCCGGACAGTCTGTTCTGAAGTCTACAGTAAAGAGACGTACTTCATCACCTCGCCTGGTTATTGCCTTCAACTCAATATATTACAACAACATTGCTGTTTACGGCAGACAAACTGCTTTACGGTAGAATAAAACATGACTGCTGTTGTTGTGTGTTGTTACCGCGCTGGGAGGACGTTAATGAAACTGCCTAACAATAAACCCACATAAGAAACCAAGAACTCGCCCTCGATCATTCTACAGTTATAATGTGTTTGGGCAGGCACGCTGTTTATATTGTGGGAAAGCGGACGTGAATACAGGCTGTTGACACGTCACTCAGGTCCGCATGGAGCTGGAGGGGGCGTGGCTTCCAGCTACGCCTGAATTTCGGGAGATTTTCGGGAGAAAATTTGTCCCGGGAGGTTTTCGGTAGAAGCGCTGAATTTCGGGAGTCTCCCGGAAAATCCGGGAGGGTTGGCAAGTATGCCGGACAGGGACGCACAATGCCCAGGTCTACCGTAAGATAAATAATAATAATAATAATAGTAATAAAAATAATAATAATTAATAATAATAATAATACTTTCATTTAACCTAACTTAACTTTATACCAAAAGCACTGCCTTGGAAATAATTTGTACCCCTTTCAGAGATCACATTTAGTTCCCCTTAAACATCCTCATGTTGCACAATGAAATGTAAGCATAGGATGAAGTGTGCATTCCTGTAACTTTCTCTAGTATTCCATGATTAATATGAATAAATTAACATTAATAATACATGACAGTAAAATAAGCACACGTATGACTGAGGAGTCATAGTGTAACTTTGTGTGGTGTTTGAGTTGTCCGACTTTTTGTGTGGCCCTAAACGCACCCGTGGTTTAGTGACATGCGTGTTGGTGACAGATGACAAGTTGATTTTGGCCTGGTTTGTACGGCAGAAAATGACTAGTTTTTCGAGATAGAAGTGTTTTACTCTTGTTTTTGGTGTGGTTATGGCCGAATATAAACAGTTTTGCTGAATAAAGTGATCGATATAATTCCTGGCCTCGAAGCATCAATTGAACGGTGTTGTGATTCTCCAACTCTAGTGGTACGTGGGCTCTATCTAGTGGTATGTTAAAGACTCACTCGATGAAACAGGGATTTAAAAACATTTTTTTTTTTCAAGAAAGGCAAAACATTCATTTGAACATTATAATAAACAAACAAATACTCAAACACTTGAAAGGTAAGATGCATTTATTATTTCACACATTTTATTTGGAAAACAACAATCAATAACTGTCCAAATTTAGCACTTTAAACAATTAATAGACATATATTGGATCAATATATAATATTATTTTTTTTGTAATATTTGTTTATTCATTCATTTGATAGGGAAATTATAATACAGGTACTGAGAAAACAGACACTTTTTGTTTGTCCCAAAAATTTTTTTTTTTAGAAAAAATAATAAAAGTTAAATAAATAATAACACCCCCTCCAAACCTCCGTCCTACTTTTAGGGATAATATCACCTTTGCATCATTAATAGCTCGTAGAAGGATTTTATTGGAGTGGAAATCACACTTTACCCCTAAGGCCTCTCTATGGCTTAAGGACCTCGTGTTTTTCTTAGATTTAGAGAAAATTAAATATAATCTGAGGGGTACAGCAAAACAATTTGACCTGACCTCCAGGGAGCTCCACTAACCACGTTAAAGCCAGATTACGATCTAATAAAGGTCTTAACTCATTCTCCTTCTATGCCACATCAATATGGAATGCACTCCCAACATGTGTAAAAGAAAGGGCATCTCTATCCTCCTTCAAAACTGCACTAAAAGAACACCTCCAGGCAACTACAACCCTAACACCCTCCCCCCACTACATCCCACCTCCCCGGATTGTAAATAATCAAATGTAAATAATCAAATGTAGATACTTATTCTTATGCTTTCTGATCTCTCTCTCTCTATGTCCACTACTTGCTGTACATATCCTACCAAGTCAGTCCTACACTGTTTCAATGTCCATTTCTCTGACGATACAATTGTTGATGACTGAAGTGTTGATAGCAACCAAACCTAACCCCCGCCCCCTCCACATCCCACACCCCGGATTGTAAATAATTCAATGTATATACTCTGATGATTATCTTGTGTAATGACTGTATTATGATGATAGTATATATCTGTATCATGAATCAATTTAAGTGGACCCCGACTTAAACAAGTTGAAAAGCGTATTCGGGTGTTACCATTTAGTGGTCAATTGTACGGAATATGTACTGTACTGTGCAATCTACTAATAAAAGCTTCAATCAATCAATCAATCAAACCTGGGGCTGCATAATTAGTTGCATAGCTAAATTAAAGACACTATAGGATGAATGTGACACTCACTGTTGACAATGAACCTTTCTACTTTACCTCAACTCTTTGTTGTTATTGTTGTTTTTATTCAGTGACACTTCTGTGTATGTTTGCAAATTGTATTTTTTCCCCTTTTAGTCAGTTTGTGTGATTCCCGATCTGCTTGTGGTGAAGAGGAAGGCAGTACATTGCTACCCACTGGGACTGAAATATATCATATTCATTTGTACTTATTCTCAGTTTGTTGATTTTTACAAATATTGATGATATTGTTATATTTTCTTTCAATGATTGACTGCTTTTCTCAATTAGTGTGTGATTTAGTCGTTGTCGTTACATTTTTGTAAATTTAGGGTTTTCTGTTAGGCCTGATATAATTTCTTATTATAACCATAACCAATAGTATAAAAAAATATATAAAATGAGAGCAGACAGTGTTGTTACTTATTTTAAGGTATTTTTGGGTTCATTGAGGTTAGCTAATTTGACTTGTTTTGGAAAGTCTTGACAAGCCAAATTTTCTTGTTCTATTGGCAGATAATTTTGCTTAGTTCAAATAAAATACCCCTCATTTTTCTATTTTTTTTCTCTTGTTTTTGAACACTGACTTTTTACAGTGTGTTTCTTTGGCAGCGTTCTATGCTTGTGTGTGTTTGTGTGTGTGTGTGTGTGTGTGTGTTTTCGCACACAGCAGCTCTCACACAACACGATGACAATTCACGTGCAGCTTACCCATACCAAGCATATTATTCAAGTCTGGTGTCTGAACAATCACTTCGACATATTTTTCCAGATATAATTTTTTTAAAGGCAGACCTGTACCAGCTGTAAAAGAACGCATAAATACAAGGGTTGAGCATTGAATACCCCTCATTTTTGTATTTTTATTCTTGTTTTTGAACACTGACTATTTGCAGTGCGCTTTGAGTACCTCGAATGTAGAAAAGCGCTATACAAGCATAACCCATTTAACATTGGGATCCATATTGTCACACCATCATTGCCCAGTCCTACCAATCAAACCATAAAACTTGTCAAATATGCCAAAGTACATTTTTCATTAAAAAAGATGCATGCAGAAGAAAACTATCAGTCAACGTAAATAAAACAAAATATATCGTTTTTGGAAATGAGAAAGTTGGGTAACACTTTAGTACGGGGAACTTATTCACCATGAATTAGTTGCTTAGTAACCCTTGTGTGGTGTTCGGGTCTGTGGCACCCGTTTTCATTTTTTATTAAAAGAAAAATCCATCCATCCATCCATTTTCTACCGCTTATTCCTTTCGGGGTCGTTGGAGCCTATCTCAGCTACAATCGGGCGGAAGGCGGGGTACACCCTGGACAAGTCGCCAGCTCATCGCAGGGCCAACACAGATAGACAGACAACATTCACACTCACATTCACACACTAGGGCCAATTTAGTTTTAGTTTTAGGTCAATTTAGTTTTAGGTCTTATATTTTTTTCATTCTACCAAGAAAAGTCCACTTGTTATTAGTGAGAATATACTCATTTTAAGGTATTTTTGGGTTCATTGAGGTTAGCTAATTTTACTCGTTTTGGAAAGTCTTGACAAGCCAAATTTTCTTGTTCTATTGGCAGATAATTTTGCTTAGTTCAAATAAAAAACCCCTCATTTTTGTATTTTTTCTCTCTTGTTTTTGAACACTGACTTTTTGCAGTGCGCTTTGAGTACCTCGAATGTAGAAAAGCGCTATACAAGCATAACCCATTTAATATTGGGAACCATATTGTCACACCATCATTGCCCAGTCCTACCAATCAAACCATAAAAATATGCCAAAGTACATTCTAGTAAAACAGCTAATATTACGTCAAATCAAAGTACAATCGGCAGAATCCCCTTCGAATATTTTGCCGGTTATGATCATTTTGAAAGCGGAGCGGAACCAGTTGTAGAAGAAAGCATAGATGAAAGGATTGAGCATGGAGTTGGACAAGGTGAGCCAGTTCAGGGTCTCCATGACCGCCACCGACGGAGGATTGCGGAATAACGGCTGGAAGACCACGGAAAAAAAGTATGGAGTCATGAACAGTAAGAAGACTCCCATAACAATGGCCAGAGTCCTGGTGGCTTTCCTCTCCACTTTGCTCACAGACTTTGAAGCGTGGATGCTGCTCAGCTGCTTCTGAGCCACAAAGAAGATCTTCAGGTAGATGCAGCTCATGACCACTGCAGGCAGGTAGAAGGCTAAAAGCGGCCCCATGATGTTTGAGAGGACGACGTTAACCGAGCACATTTCCCCGCACGCTCCTTGACTGTAACCTCCGACCGTAATACCGAGCGCAATCACAACCGCGAGGCTCCAACACGCCCCGATCATCGCGGACGCCACCCGGGTGCTCATCTTGGACGCGTACGACAGAGGCCGGCACACGGCGTAGTATCGGTCTATGGAAATGCAGCACAGGTTCAGGATGGACGACGTGCAGAGTGAGATATCCAAGCTGTCCCGTATCTGACAGGCGAAATTGTGGCGATGGAGACAGGCTGTGACAGTCAAAGTCATGCTGAAAGGAAACACCAGAAGGCCCACCAGCAGGTCGGCCACGGAAAGAGATAAGATGAGATAATTAGTGGGAGTGTGAAGCTGCTGGAAGTACACGACAGAAATGATGACCAGAAGGTTCCCACATATTGTCACAGCAGACAACAAAGCGAGAAGAACATAGACTGAAACACAGGTGACGGAAGGCCGGCTGCTAAATGTCACAGATGCATTGTCAGATTCATAACAAGGATGCATGGCGTTAAGATCGTAGGTCCAGTTGACCATGGACTCTGCTCCCATTCTCCACGATATCTGCAATAAAAACAGCCGATACGATTGTGAAATAAATATGGCAGACAACAACTGACACTAACTCTTTAGCGTTAGCGTGCACATGGTCTCTCTACAATGTTTATAACCCTGCAGCTCATTTGCATGATCACCGTGCGCCAATCAGAGGCAGCTCGGATGCAAACGTAACATTGACGCTTCACTTTGATTTTTTTTTCCCCTGCTGAATTAAAAAAAGATGCATGCAGAAGAAAACTATCAGTCAACGTAAATAAAACAAAATATATCGTTTTTGGAAATGAGAAAGTTGGGTAACACTTTAGTACGGGGAACTTATTCACCATGAATTAGTTGCTTAGTAACCCTTGTGTGGTGTTCGGGTCTGTGGCACCCGTTTTCATTTTTTATTAAAGGGTAACATTATCACCAGACGTATGTAAGCGTCAATATATACCTTGATGTTGCAGAAAAAAGACCATATATTTTTTTAACCGATTTCCGAACTCTAAATGGGTGAATTTTGGCGAATTAAACGCCTTTCTAATATTCGCTCTCGGAGCGATGACGTCACAACGTCACATCAGGAAGCAATCCGCCATTTTCTCAACCGGGTCAAAACAGCTCTGTTATTTTCCGTTTTTTTCGACTGTTTTCCGTACCTCGGAGACATCATGCCTCGTCGGTGTGTTGTCGGAGGGTGTAACAACACGAACAGGGACGGATTCAAGTTGCACCAGTGGCCCAAAGATGCGAACGCGGCAAGAAATTGGACGTTTGTTCCGCACACTTTACCGACGAAAGCTATGCTACGACAGAGATGGCAAGAATGTGTGGATATCCTGCGACACTCAAAGCAGATGCATTTCCAACGATAAAGTCAAAGAAATCTGCCGCCAGACCCCCATTGAATCTGCCGGAGTGTGTGAGCAATTCAGGGACAAAGGCCCTCGGTAGCACGGCAAGCAATGGCGGCAGTTTGTTCCCGCAGACGAGCGAGCTATCGACCCTAGCTTCCCTGGCCTGCTGACATTAACTCCAAAACTGGACAGATCAGCTTTCAGGAAAAGAGAGCGGATGAGGGTATGTCTACAGAATATATTAATTGATGAAAACTGGGATGTCTGCACTCTCAAAGTGCATGTTGTTGCCAAATGTATTTCATATGCTGTAAACCTAGTTCATAGTTGTTAGTTTCCTTTAATGCCAAACAAACACATACCAATCGTTGGTTAGAAAGCGATCGCCGAATTCGTCCTCGCTTTCTCCCGTGTCGCTGGCTGTCGTGTCGTTTTCGTCGGTTTCGCTTGCATACGGTTCAAACCGATATGGCTCAATAGCTTCAGTTTCTTCTTCAATTTCGTTTTCGCTACCTGCCTCCACACTACAACCATCCGTTTCAATACATGCGTAATCTGTTGAATCGCTTAAGCCGCTGAAATCCGAGTCTGAATCCGAGCTAATGTCGCTATTGCTTGCAGCAGGGCCGGCCCGTGGCATAGGCCGTATAGGCAAATGCTAAGGGCGCCGTCCATCAGGGGGCGCCACGCCAGTGCCACAAATTTTGGAGAAAAAAAAAAAAAGTTTGTACTATTATTTCTAAATACAAAAAATAATCCCACGTTAATTAAAATGCAAAGTAAAGCCTATTTGATAGAAATATTATTTGTTACAACATTACGCCCCCCCCTCCCCCCGCACGGTGCGCCCCCTCCCTTCCCGTATCATGACTCTTTTTGGACGTCACCACATCAAAAAATCAACACAAGATGCCAAAACTGTCAGGTGCCCAGGGAAGAAAAAAGAGAAAAGAAGAGGAGGAGAAACGAGAAAAGACAGAGGTAGCAGGTAGGTAACGTTAGCCTACATGAAATTATTTGTCTGTTACAGAATGTGATAGTAGCTGGCTTTTTAGCATTAAGCTAATGTTACATGATTCGGCAATTGCTAATCAATAAATAGCTAGTTCTGTTTTAACGTCGGGTTAATATTGTGGAGGGGGCTAAATTGTTATGGAAAATAATAATGTAACGTTAGGTAATTACAGTACTCCCACCTTACATTCCTCAGGGACATTTGTATTAGATCTTTTAAGCAGGTGTTTTTTGTTTACATTATTGCCTTCTGGTTAGCTAATGTTTGCCCTGCAGGTAATAGTCACTTTTCCACCCCTTTATATATTAGGTATAGTTGTAAGTAAAAAAAAAAAAGGTCAAAGACAAAGCTATTCAGTTTCTTGTGAGTATATACACTTCACTGCCGATGTGGGGGGGCGCCACCTAAAATCTTGCCTAGGGCGCCAGATTGGTTAGGGCCGGGCCTGGCTTGCAGTTCTTTCCGCCATTTGTTTGTGTTGGCTTCACTATGTGACGTCACAGGAAAATGGACGGGTGTATATAACGATGGTTAAAATCAGGCACTTTGAAGCTTTTTTTAGGGATATTGCGTGATGGGTAAAATTTTGAAAAAAACTTCGAAAAATATAATAAGCCACTGGGAACTGAATTTTAATGGTTTTAACAATTCTGAAATTGTGATAATGTTCCCCTTTAAAAGAAAAATCCATCCATCCATTCATTTTCTACCGCTTATTCCTTTCGGGGTCGCGGGGGGCGCTGGAGCCTATCTCAGCTACAATCGGGCGGAAGGCGGGGTACACCCTGGACAAATCGCCACCTCATCGCAGGGCCAACACAGATAGACAGACAACATTCACACTCACATTCACATTCACACACTAGGGCCAATTTAGTTTCGCCAATCAACCTATCCCCAGGTGCATGTCTTTGGAAGTGGGAGGGAGCCGGAGTACCCGAAGGGAACCCACGCAGTCACGGGGAGGACATGCAAACTCCACACAGAAAGATCCCGAGCGCAGGATCGAACCCAGGACCTTCGTATTTTGTGGCAGACGCACTAACCCCTCTTTCACCGTGTCAGTAAAAGAAAAATGATACAACTAATTCATTTTTCAAACTGAGACTCACTGACTTTGGCTCATTTTCTGCGAAGAACATATATCAGAATACATATTTAATGACCACATACAATACACCCCCCTGCACATTTCTATTACATATAAGATGGGGCTAATAGAAGTGTGGAAATGTATGTTCTGTGTACCACACACACACACACACACACACACACACACACACACACACACACACACACACACACACACACACACACACACACACACACACACACACACACACACACACACACACACAGCAGGCCTAGACAGGAGGAGGACAGAGTGTAGGTACACAGAACATCAGAGGGTCAAATGTGCGAGAAAATGAGAGCAGACAGTGTTGACAAACAATGTTTCAACCTTGTGTGGGAACCGCAGGTGCAGAAACACAGCAGAAGAATCCCTGTGGGATGCAGAAACTGCCAGAGAAATTTTCCGTGCAATGTTCATATTGTTGTTACTCAGCCAGCGTTTGTGGGTCTGATGGACCCGTTGCATTTTGTGGCTTTTAGTGCCTCACAATCAAACACTTTTATGTTAAAATACTGAACAGATATTTATGGGGATAAGGTAAACATCTGTTCAGTATTTTAACATAAAAGTGTTTGATTGTGAGGCATTAAAAGCCACAAAATGCAACAGGTCCATCAGACCCACAAACGCTGGCTGAGTAACAATATGAACATTACACAAGGGTTAACATGCAAATTAGTAACATATTGGCTCTTAATTAGTCATTATTAGACCACGGGGACGGCATGACGCAGTTGGGAGAGTGGCCGTGCCAGCAACCTAAGGGTTCCTGGTTTGATCCCCACCTTCTACCAACCTCGTCACGTCCGTTGTGTCCTTGAGCAAGACACTTCACCCTTGCTCCTGATGGGTCGTGGTTAGCGCCTTGCATGGCAGCTCTCGCCATCAGTGTGTGAATGTGTGTGTGAATGGGTGAATGTGGAAATAGTGTCAAAGCTCTTTGAGTACCTTGAAAGTAGAAAACTATACAAGTATAACCCATTTACCATTATTAAGTACTTATTAATGCCTTATTCTGCATGACCCTAACCCTAACCCCAACCCTAACCCTAACCCTAACCAAATAACTCTAAATTAAGTCTTTGTTACTTACAATATGTTCCCCTAGTGTCCAAATAACTCTAAATTAAGTCTTTGTTACTTACAATATATTTCCCTTGTGCATACTTGCCAACCCTCCCGGATTTTCCGGGAGACTCCCGAACTTCAGCGCCTCTCACGAAAACCTCCCGGGACAAATTTTCTCCCGAAAATCTCCCGAAATTCAGGCGGACCTGAGTGACGTGTCGACAGCCTGTTTTCACGTCTGCTTTCCCACAATATAAACAGCATGCCTGCCCAATCACGTTGTAACTGTAGAATGATCGAGGGCGAGTTCTTGGTTTCTTATGTGGGTTTATTGTTAGGCAGTTTCATTAACGTCCTCCCAGCGCGGTAACAACACACAACAACAGCAGTCACGTTTTCGTCTACCGTAAAGCAGTTCGTCTGCCGTAAACAGCAATGTTGTGACACTCTTAAACAGGACAATACTGCCATCTACTGTACATGCATATGTGACAATAACATCTACGGCTTTTAGAGGGTGCAGTGCACAACTGCGCACACAACAAGGAGAAGAAGCAGAATGCATCATCAGAGAGGGTGTTCAGCATGGTTAGAAAAATAGTGACAGAGAATAGAACAAGGATGGACAATTCAACCCTTAACTCAACAATGAGTAGATGAGTGTTATGTGTGTGTATATGTATAAATAAATGAACACTGAAATTCAAGTATTTCTCTTATATATATATATATATATATATAATAAAATAAATATAGTACATACATATATATATATATATATATATATATATATATATATATATATATATATATATATATATATATATATATATATATATATAATAAAATAAATATAGTACATATATATATATATATATATATATATATATATATATATATATAATAAAATAAATATACATATATATATATATATATATATATATATATATATATATATATATATATATATATATATATATATATATATATATATATATATAACTAGAATTCACTGAAAGTCAAGTATTTCTTATATATATATATATATATATATATATATATATATATATATATATATATATATGAAATACTTGACTTGGTGAATTCTAGCTGTAAATATACTCCTCCCCTCTAAAACACGCCCCTAACCACGCCCCCCAACCACTCCCCCCCACCCCCCACCTCCCGAAATCGGAGGTCTCAAGGTTGGCAAGTATGCCCTAGTGTCCAAATAACTCTAAATTAAGTCTTTGTTACTTACAATATGTTCCCCTAGTGTCCAAATAACTCTAAATTAAGTCTTTGTTACTCAGAATATATTCCCCATACTAAAGTGTTGCCGAAAGACAACATAAAATTAAAGTTAAAGTACTAATGACTGTCACACACACACACTAGGTGTGGTGAAATTTGTCCTCTGCATTTGACCCATCCCCTTGATCACCCCCTGGGAGGTGAGGGGAGCAGTGGGCAGCAGCGGTGCCACGTCCGGGAATCATTTTTGGTGATTTAACCCCCAATTCCAACCCTTGATGCTGAGTGCCAAGCAGGGAGGTAATGGGTCCCATTTTTATAGTCTTTGGTATGACTTGGTCGGGGTTTGAACTCACAACCTACCGATCTCATGGCGGACACTGTAACCACTAGGCCACTGAGTAGGTAAGGAAACACACATAAAAACTGATGATATTGAAATAGAAGGGTGTATTCAACTAAATGTTTGGGAATCTACTTAGATGACAAACTACCGTATTTTCCGGACCATAGGGCGCACTGGATTAAAAGGCGCACTGCCGATTAATGGTCTATTTTTGAGCTTTTTTCATATATAAGGCGCACCGGATTATAGGGCGCATTAAAGGAGTCATATCATTTTTTTTTGTTCTAAATGTAAAAAACTTCCTTGTGGTCTACATAACATGTAATGGTGGTTCTTTGGTCAAGATGTTGCATAGATGATGTTTTACAGGCCATCTTCAAGCTGCTTTCTGACAGTCGCTTCCGGATGCGCCGTTTTGTGGGCGGTCTTATTTACGCGCATACTTGCCAACCCTCCCGGATTTTCCGGGAGACTCCCGAAATTCAGCGCCTCTCCCGAAAACCTCCCGGGACAAATTTTCTCCCGAAAATCTCCCGAAATTCAGGCGGACTCAGGTCCATGCGGACCTGAGTCCGCTTTCCCGCAAAATAAACAGCGTACCTGCCCAATCACGTTATAACTGTAGAATGATCAAGGGCTAGTTCTTGGTTTCTTATGTGGGTTTATTGTTAGGCAGTTTCATTAACGTCCTCCCAGACCCAGCGCGGCAACAACACACAACAACAGCAGTCACGTCTACAGTAAAGCAGTTTGTCTGCCGTAAACAGCAATGTTGTGACACTCTTAAACAGGACAATACTGCCATCTAGTGCATTTGATGAAAGCACTTTTGTGCGTGCCACACAGCAATGCATCATCAGCATGGTTAGAAAAATAGTGACAGAGAATAGAACAAGGATGGACAATTCAACCCTTAACTCAACAATGAGTAGATGAGTGTTATCTGTGTGTATATGTGTAAATAAATGAACACTGAAATTCAAGTATTTCATATATATATATATATATATATATATATATATATATATATATATATATATATATATATATATATATATATATATATATATATATATATATATATATATATATATATATATAATAAAAGAAATATATATTTATAGTTAGAATTCACTGAAAGTCAAGTATTTCTTGTATATATATATATATATGTATGTGTATATATATATATATATATGAAATACTTATCTTAGTGAATTCTAGCTGTAAATATACTCCTCCCCTCTTAACCACGCCCCCAACCACCTCCCGAAATCGGAGGTCTCAAGGTTGGCAAGTATGTTTACACGGCTCACCTTCGGCAGCGTCTTCTCCCCGTCATCTTTGTTGTAGCGGTGTAGCGTGCAAGGACGGGCGTGGAAGAAGTGTCAAAAGCTTTAAAACAGCTAACTGTTTTAATGACATTCAGAATTGACTTAAATCAGCATCTCCTCATCTGCCGGAAATGTGTCCCGTGAAAAAAACGTCCGACGCAAAAGTTTGTTTACATGTAAAATCTTCCACTCCTTCTTTGTCTCATTTTGTCCACCAAAAGTTTTATGCTGTGTGTGAATGCACAAAGGTGAACTTTGTTGATGTTATCGACTTGTTGGAGTGCTAATCAGGCAAATTTGGTCAGTGCATGCTAATCAATGCTAACATGTTATTTAGGCTAGCTGTATGTACATATTGCATCATTATGCCTCATTTGTAGGTATATTTGAGCTCATTTAATTTCCTTTACTTTTATCTTCTTTGTATATAATTTAGTTTTGCATGTCTCATGACACATTATCTGTATGTAATTTTGCCTGCTGTTTGTGTGCCATGTTATTCCAGACCACAGCAAATGTGACCCACCCATTTTTGTGTTGATTTATTTATTATATTTTGTCGTTTGAATTCGTTTTTGGAGCTGTCATTCCACATTTATCAGTAGGGGGCAGTAGAGCGTAACTGTGACCGGAAGCTTCTTGTCTTTCTGATGAGAGCGACCAGTCTGTAAACAACTTGTCAGGAAGTGTTGGTGACGAACCCCAAGATGAAGAGACGGCAGGCTTTGTGCAGGAAAACATGATTTAATGTCCGAAAATGAAGAAAATACACAAACCAGGAACCAGGAACCGGCAAACTGGAAACAGCTAATAGCTAACAGGATAACAAGAAACAAGGAGCTAGGAGACAGCAAACTGCAAAAAGCTATCAGGAACCAGCAAACAGGAACAGCTTACCGCAAACAGCGACAATGACATCGACAAGTATTAATGACAATACTCCAGCACAGACTGGATGGCAAGGCAGGTTTAAAGGGGAACATTATCACCAGACCTATGTAAGCGTCAATATATACCTTGATGTTGCAGAAAAAAGACCATATATTTTTTTAACGGATTTCCGAACTCTAAATGAGTGAATTTTGGCGAATTAAACGCCTTTCTATTAATCGCTCTCGGAGCGATGACGTCACAACGTGACGTCACATCGGGAAGCAATCCGCCATTTTCTCAAACACCGAATCAAATCAGCTCTGTTATTTTCCATTTTTTCGACTGTTTTCCGTACCTTGGAGACATCATGCCTCGTCGGTGTGTTGTCGGAGGGTGTAACAACACGAACAGGGACGGATTCAAGTTGCACCAGTGGCCCAAAGATGCGAAAGTGGCAAGAAATTGGACGAAATTTGTTCAAAATATGAGGGTGTGGGGAAAGCCGACGAAAATGGTCAGTCGTTTGTTCCGCACACTTTACCGACGAAAGCTATGCTACGACAGAGATGGCAAGAATGTGTGGATATCCTGCGACACTCAAAGCAGATGCATTTTGTTGCGTTTGGACCAGTTGTTCCTCCCAGGGAATTCAAGTTGCTGGTTGCTCCCAAGCTCTTTATGACACGTACAGCTGAGTAGAAGAAGTAGAAGTCTTGTTCACGAGTGAGGGAAGAGTGGATCGTGAGATCGACAGGCGGATCGGTGCGGCATCTTCAGTAATGCGGACGCTGTATCGATCCGTTGTGGTGAAGAAGGAGCTGAGCCGGAAGGCAAAGCTCTCAATTTACCGGTCGATCTACGTTCCCATCCTCACCTATGGTCATGAGCTTTGGGTTATGACCGAAAGGACAAGATCACGGGTACAAGCGGCCGAAATGAGTTTCCTCCGCCGGGTGGCGGGGCTCTCCCTTAGAGATAGGGTGAGAAGCTCTGTCATTCGGGGGGAGCTCAAAGTAAAGCCGCTGCTCCTCCACATCGAGAGGAGCCAGATGAGGTGGTTCGGGCATCTGGTCAGGATGCCACCCGATCGCCTCCCTCGGGAGGTGTTTAGGGCACGTCCGACCGGTAGGAGGCCACGGGGAAGACCCAGGACACGCTGGGAAGACTAGGTCTCCCGGCTGGCCTGGGAACGCCTCGGGATCCCCCGGGAGGAGCTGGACGAAGTGGCTGGGGAGAGGGAAGTCTGGGCTTCCCTGCATAGGCTGCTGCCCCCGCGACCCGACCTCGGATAAGCGGAAGAAGATGGATGGATGGATGGGCTGAGTAGAAGAACCACCAGAGACAGAATAGGTATTTTGTAATTTTATTTCCAAAGCCTTGGAAATAGAATGAGACCAGTCCAGCATAGAACATTCAATCGCGCAGCCAAGATGGTCTGATCTAAAATATGGAAACCTTCTCTTCTATAAAGTGTCTCTCCCTCCCACCCTCGTTGTCTCTCTTTCCAGCCCAAACACATGCCCATTGTCCTCCTCAGCTGGGCACAGGAACATATAAGGAAAAGGAGTATCTGTCCTCCTTACATTCCTAAAGTGAAGGTTAGCACACAGTACTTGCAGACAATTAAAAGATAACAAATAAAGAACACTAGCTGTTTTGTACTATGACTATGGTTTAAAAGAAGTAACACACAAATATGGATATATCTAATTATCTGCCTCCGTCAATTTCCAACGATAAAGTCAAAGAAATCTGCCGCCAGACCCCCATTGAATCTGCCGGAGTGTGTGAGCTATTCAGGGACAAAGGACCCCGGTAGCACGGCAAGCAATGGCGGCAGTTTGTTCCCGCAGACGAGCGAGCTAAACCCCCTGAATGTCTTGGCTCACACTGCTTCTACCGTCCCTTATGCCACTTCGAAAAATAAAATAAGCCACTGGGAACTGATTTTTAATGGTTTTAACCCTTCTGAAATTGTGATAATGCTCCCCTTTAAATAGCAGCTGGCTGATTGACACCAGGTGTGGCCAGGTGCCAATCAGCCGCAGCTGCGGGGAAACAGCGCTCAGGGAGACAAGCAGGAAACAACCAAAATAAAATCGCTGATCGGAAATGAAGACAAACACAGAGGAAAAACTAAAACAAAACCAAACTGTCAGGGACAAGCCTGACGAAGACAGCTTGTCGTTTCCTTCAACTTGGACACACACACTTTGGCCATTAAAAGCCAGTAATTTCCAGGAGTTATCTCACCTTCTGAGTAGCCTCTGATTTACTAATGGTTTCTAATGTTGTAAAAATGTGTAGAATAAATATTACATTTCAACATTTCTGTCAACAAAGATTTTCTTCAGCCTGCGACACATAGTCATTTTGATAGTAGGCTATCATAGGTAATATAGACACTTAGGTCATGTGTTGCCTTCAATATAAGACTTATATACGGCTTTTCATTTTTTACGCCTCCCGACTGATTCGATTTTTGTATTTTTGGTCCAATATGGCTCTTTCAAGGTTTTGGGTTGCCGACCCCTGGTCTAGACCGTGAGCTTGATAATGGGGAGAGGATTTCGTTTACCTTTGTTTCATTTGTTAATTCTAAATCCATCCTGAATAAATGTCAATTCTTTGCACTGATTTTGAGGGAAACTTTTACGAAGGGTTTGTACGAACTCTATGAAATGTTCATTAAAATGATTCCTGATGTCCAGACTGTCTGTGACAGTAATACCGTCAATATTTAACGTTATGGTGTTGTTCCTTATTTGCTCTCTTCCAGTGAGTTTGTCAATGCTTTTCCAGAACTTTCTAATGTTCCCTTTTGCAGCTTTGATTCATTCCAAGTGAAAGTCAGCCCTGGTCTTCCAGAGCATCCTTGTAACTTTGTTCCTCAAACTTTTAAAAGAAATTTGATACGTATTTAGACCTGTTTTAGTAGCTCTTATGAGAACTGAATCCCGATTTTTCAAAGGAGTCTAAATTGTTTAAATAATCCAAGGTATTTTTATTTTAGCACTTTTCTTTTCTTTGTTTAGTGTATTTACAGATAATCTCTTAGATTTTTTGTCATTAGGTCATCAATGCTTATCGACTCCATGGGACAATTTTAAGTTTGTTCTCCAGCAAGAATTGGTCTTTTTTAGGGTTATAGGGCAAGCACTTTTGTTTACCTTTTTGGTCGTGGTGCCTAAATCTTGAAAATTTCCGTGTTATCAGTGTGATAATATGGTCTGATAAGCCTGATAGTAAATTGAAAGTTTTTTCTATGTGATCAGGTTTACTAGTAAATACAAAATCCAGTAAGTTTCGGGAGAAGTGGCCCTGAGATCAATAGGTTGTGAGTTCAAACCCCGACCGAGTCATACCAAAGACTATAAAAATGGGACCCATTACCTCCCTGCTTGGCACTCAGCATCAAGGGTTGGAATTGGGGGTTAAATCACCAAAAATGCTGCTGCCCACTACTCCCCTCACCTCCCAGGGTGTCACGACTTGGACTATGGCGTGGTTTGTTCTCCCGAGGTGCAAAAGATTTGGACCATATGTGGCGTGAAGGGGAATACATGATTTATTTAAACACTATAACTACACAAAAAAGTACAAACGAAAAGCGCGCACAGTGGCGGAGAAACGACTTGGCTATGAAAACAAATACTTGCACAAAGGGAGAAACTATGAACAACAAAAAACACTAACTGTGGCTTAATAAACAAAAACTTACTTGGCATGGAACCGGCATGAAAAAAGAGCAGCAAGGATCATAAGGGTGTGGAGAGTGTGCAGAAGCATAAATGCGGGGATGTCACCAGAAAGACAAACTGAAAAACAATGAACTTAAATACTACAGACATGATTAACGAAAACAGGTGCGTGACTCAAAACGTGAAACAGGTGCGTGACGTGACAGGTGAAAACTAATGGGTTGCTATGGTGACAAACAAGAGTGCACAATGAGTCCAAACGTGGAACAGGTGAAACTAGTGGGTAATCATGGAAACAAGACAAGGGAGTGAAAAGCCAGAAACTAAAGAGTCCAATAACTAAACAAAACATGACTAAGACAAAACATGTATTACACAGACATGACACAGGGGGTGAACAAGGGGATGGGTCAAATGCAGAGGACAAAGTTCACTACACCAAGTGTTTGTGACAATCATTGTTTCTTTAACTTTAACTTAAGTATGTAATTCTAGTAGGGCTACTTATCATTTGTGTCATGTGGAGGCCGTTTATAATATCCTTAAGTTTCTTTCTGCGTGACCTCTTCAACCAGTCCAGTTTAAAGCCCCCCATAACATTTAAGTCTTTCATACTGTGCTGTTTGAGGATGTCTGAAAATAAACTGAGAAAAATATCTGTAGCTGTGGGCGGTTGGTATGCTACAATTACCGTGAAAGACATTGCTGGGGGGGGGGTAACCACGGTGGAACAGGGGTTAGTGCATGTGCCTCACAATGCGAAGGTCCTGGGTTCAATCCCCAGGCTCGGGGTCTTTCTGTGTGGAGTTTGCATGTTCTTCCCGGGCACTCTGGCTTCCTCTAACCTCCAAAGACATGCACCTGGGGATAGGTTGATTGGCAACACTAAAGACTTAGAAAAACTTGTACATGCCTTTATTACCAGTAGGCTAGACTATTGTAATGGTCTCCTTGCAGGTCTTCCCAAAAAAACTGTCAGGCAGCTACAGCTTGTTCAGAACGCTGCTGCTAGAGTTCTAACAAAGACCAGAAAATGTGAGCACATTACACCAATTCAGGTGTCTATTCAGGTGTACTGGAGAGGAGGCTAGTCGAACCTCGGATTCAGGAGGAACAGTGTGGTTTTCGTCCTGGTCGTGGAACTGTGGACCAGCTCTATACTCTCAGCAGGGTCCTTGAGGGTGCATGGGAGTTTGCCCAACCAGTCTACATGTGCTTTGTGGACTTGGAGAAGGCATTCGACCGTGTACCCCGGGAAGTCCTGTGGGGAGTGCTCAGAGAGTATGGGGTAACGGACTGTCTTATTGTGGCGGTTCGCTCCCTGTATAATCAGTGTCAGAGCTTGGTCCGTATTGCTGGCAGTAAGTCGGACCCGTTTCCAGTGAGGGTTGGTCTCCGCCAGGGCTGCCCTTTGTCACCAATTCTGTTCATAACCTTTATGGACAGAATTTCTAGGCGCAGTCAGGGCGTTGAGGGTATCTGGTTTGGTGGCTGCAGGATTAGGTCTCTGCTTTTTGCAGATGATGTGGTCCTGATGGCTTCATCTGGCCAAGATCTTCAGCTCTCACTGGATCGGTTCGCAGCCGAGTGTGAAGCGACTGGGATGAGAATCAGCACCTCCAAGTCCGAGTCCATGGTTCTCACCCGGAAAAGGGTGGAATGCCATCTTCGGGTTGGGGAGGAGACCCTGCCCCAAGGGAAGGAGTTCAAGTACCTCAGAGTCTTGTTCACGAGTGAGGGAAGAGTGGATCGTGAGATCGACAGGCGGATCGGTGCGGCGTCTTCAGTAATGCGGACGCTGTATCGATCCGTTGTGGTGAAGAAGGAGCTGAGCCGGAAGGCAAAGCTCTCAATTTACCGGTCGATCTACCTTCCCATCCTCACCTATGGTCATGAGCTTTGGGTTATGACCGAAAGGACAAGATCACGGGTACAAGCGGCCGAAATGAGTTTCCTCCGCCGGGTGGCGGGGCTCTCCCTTAGAGATAGGGTGAGAAGCTCTGTCATCCGGGGGGAGCTCAAAGTAAAGCCGCTGCTCCTCCACATCGAGAGGAGCCAGATGAGGTGGTTCGGGCATCTGGTCAGGATGCCACCCGAACGCCTCCCTAAGGAGGTGTTTAGGGCACGTCCGACCGGTAGGGAAGACCCAGGACACGTTGGGAAGACTATGTCTCCCGGCTGGCCTGGGAACGCCTCGGGATCCCCCGGCAGGAGCTGGACAAAGTGGCTGGGGAGAGGGAAGTCTGGGCTTCCCTGCTTAGGCTGCTGCCCCCGCGACCCGACCTCGGATAAGCAGAAGAAGATGGGTGGATGGATGGCATTACACCAATTCTTAAATCCTTACATTGGCTCCCTGTACATCAGAGAATTGATTTCAAAATCTTCCTGCTCACATATAAATCACGACATGGTCTAGGGCCGAAGTATATCACTGATATACTCCCACTATATAAGCCCTCTAGATCACTAAGATCTTCTGAGACCAATCTGTTAGCGGTTCCCAGAGTAAACTCAAATCAAGGGAGAGCATCATTCAGTCACTATGCAACAAATAGCTGGAGTAAACTTCCTGAAGATGTCAGGCTTTCCCCAACTCTGACTACTTTTAAAACTAGACTGAAAACGTGTATGTTCACCTTAGCTTTCAGCTAAATCTTTTAACTTATAGCGTCCGCACTGTTTTTATTTTTATTGTCTGCATTTTAATTTTGCTTTTATTTTCTTTCATTTCACTTTGTTGTCTGTGAAGCACTTTGAGTCTGCCTTGTGTACGAAAAGTGTTAACCTTGTCTCCTTTGAATTTTGGTCCCATGATATTTTTTGCGTGATTTACAGTTTGAAACATCTTTGTAGCTTTTTCGGAAGCAGATGTATTATTTGAGATTTGGCGGTATACAGTTTAGAGGGCCCACTATTACTCCCGATTTGGAGATTCACCTGAACATGCAACACAGCCTTTGTAAGAATTTAAGTAATAAATCATAACTCTGCCGTTTCGTCAGAATAAATTGCTGTTGGCAAGATCCCCTTGAAATATTTTGCCGGTTATGATCATTTTGAAAGCGGAGCGGAACCAGTTGTAGAAGAAAGCATAGATGAAAGGATTGAGCATGGAGTTGGACAAGGTGAGCCAGTTCAGGGTCTCCATGACCGCCACCGATGGAGGACTGCGGAATAACGGCTGGAAGACCACGGAAAAAAAGTATGGAGTCATGAACAGTAAGAAGACTCCCATAACAATGGCCAGAGTCCTGGTGGCTTTCCTCTCCACTTTGCTCACAGACTTTGAAGCGTGGATGCTGCTCAGCTGCTTCTGAGCCACAAAGAAGATCTTCAGGTAGATGCAGCTCATGACCACTGCAGGCAGGTAGAAGGAGAAAAGTGGTCCCATGATGTTTGCAAGCAAAACATGAACTGAGCACATTTCACCGCAAGTTCCTTGGCTGAATCCTCCCACCGTAATACCGAGTGCAATCACGACCGCGACGCTCCAACACGCCCCGATCATCACGGACGCCACCCGGACGCTCATCTTGGACGTGTACGACAGTGGCCGGCACACGGCGTAGTATCGGTCTATGGAAATGCAGCACAGGTTGAGAATAGAAGTGGTGCAGAGTATGATATCCAAGCTGTCCCGTATCTGACAGGCGAAATTGTGGCGATGGAGACAGGCTGTGACAGTCAAAGTCATGCTGAAAGGAAACACCAGAAGGCCCACCAGCAGGTCGGCCACGGAAAGAGATAAGATGAGATAATTAGTGGGAGTGTGAAGCTGCTGGAAGTACACGACAGAAATGATGACCAGAAGGTTCCCACATATTGTCACAGCAGACAACAAAGCGAGAAGAACATAGACTGAAACACAGGTGACGGAAGGCCGGCTGCTAAATGTCACAGATGCATTGTCAGATTCATAACAAGGATGCATGGCGTTAGGATCGTAGGTCCAGTTGACCATGGACTCTGCTCCCATTCTCCACGATATCTGCAATAATCACGCACAATATTAGTGGAATGATCACGTCGGGAAAAAAACAGGACTCTCACCTGCAGACGCCTCCTCAGGTGTGTGTGTCGCAGCCATCAAGCCATATTTATAATCCCCGATCATAAGCATATTCCACAAACAAAATCTCTCCTCCAATCAGATGGAATGTGAGTTGGCCCTCATTCTCGGATATGATTTAGCATATCATACTTCATAATACACAAGGTCCTTTCCTAAAGGTTGAAGAACACAACTAGTAATTGAAGCTATTAAAAAGGCCCTGTTATGCAAAAGCAACTTTTCTTACCTACTGGTACCTCTTTTTGTGCATTTGGAATTTATGTATACGTATACATGTACATGTATATACCTATCTACTAGAGATGCGCGGTTTGCGGACACAACCGCGGAGTCCGCGGATTATCCGCGGGTCGGGCGGTTGAAATAAAAAAAAATTAGATTTTATCCGCGGGTCGGGTCGGGCGGTTGAAATAAAAAAAAAATTAGATTTTAAATAGATTCAGGCGGGTGGCAGTTAAACCAATTCGGAAATATATATACATAGTTAAATGTTGTTACCCACATACGAAAAACGAGCAGGCACCTGCAGCATATGCCACAACAGAAGAAGAAAAAAAAAAGAGATGGACACTTTTACGGAGCGGAGAAGGACCGAGGCCCCTTCCCCCGAGAGGGCCCCACCGGGAGCCGTAGCTGAGGTGATCCGCGAGAAGGGCCCGACGCACGTCCAGAGTCACCACCGCGCCCACCGCACCGACACCCCGCCTCGTCCGCCTTCGCCGCGGCCGGCGTCACGCGCAGCAGGTAAGCAGCTTACCTGCCCGCCACCCCCGTGGCCGGGGGCTCGTAACAGGGGTCACTCCGCGCGCTCCGCCCGCTCCGCCCGCGCAGCTTACCTGCCCGCCACCCCCGTTGCCGGGGGCACGTAACAGGGGTCACTCCGCGCGCAGTGCGCTCACGAAAGGGGTGGGGCTCACCCTGGTGAGCCGAGTGGGCCACTTTTGGTAAGCAGAACTGGCGCTGCGGGATGAACCGAACGCCGGGTTAAGGCGCCCGATGCCAACGCTCATCAGACCCCAGAAAAGGTGTTGGTTGATATAGACAGCAGGACGGTGGCCATGGAAGTCGGAACCCGCTAAGGAGTGTGTAACAACCCACCTGCCGAATCAACTAGCCCTGAAAATGGATGGCGCTGGAGCGTCGGGCCCATACCCGGCCGTCGCCGGCAGCGAGAGCCGCGAGGGCTAGGCCGCGACGAGTAGGATGGCCGTCGCGGTGCGCGCTGAAGCCTCGGGCGCGAGCCCGTGTGGAGCCGCCGCGGGTGCGAGGGACATCGCACCTCCACGCGCTTGGAGGTGCGCTCAGCGCGGCTCCCAGATGATTGCGCACTGGTGTGCGTCTGGGCCGTGACAGCGTGGCACGCATTGAATGTCTCTGCTGCATTGGATCAGTCTCCTTTCTTTAACAGGCAAAAGCTTTATAACCTCACTAATGCCTTGCATCGTCTATATTAGATACATAACAACGGGCGGGTGCGGGCGGGTGCGGGTTTGATTAAATGTTAGTTCGGGTGGATGCGGATGGTTGACGACTTTTGTGATGCGGTTGCGGATGAAATAATTGCCTATCCGCGCATCTCTGCTATCTATCTTTCCATATATTAGTTGTGCCATCCCATTCCTAACCCATAGGGTTCAATATGACGTCGGTCCACCTTTTGCAGCTATTACAGCTTCAACTCTTCTGGGAAGGCTGTCCACAAGGTTGCAGAGTGTGTTTATAGCCATTTTCAACCATTCTTCCAAAAGCGCATTGGTGACCACAGAACGTTCCTCCAGAAGGTTTTATCTTTGTACATGTGATGTCAGATGAAACAAAAATTGAGCTGTTTGGCCACAATACCCAGAAAGGTGAGGCCTTTAATCCCAGAAACACCATGCCTACCGTCAAGCATGATGGTGGTAGTATTATGCTCTGGGCCTGTTTTGCTGCCAATGGAACTGGTGCTTTACAGAGAGTAAATGGAAAAGGAGGATTACCTCCAAATTCTTCAGGACAACCTGAAATCATCAGCCCGGAGGTTGGGTCTTTGGCGCAGTTGGGTGTTCCAACAGGACAATGACCCCGAACACACGTCAAAAGTGGTAAAGGAATGGCTAATACAGGCTAGAATTAAGGTTTTGGAATGGCCTTCCTAAAGTCCTGACTTAGACGTGTGGACAATGCTGAAGAAACAAGTCCATGTCAAAAAACCAACAAATTTAGCTGAACTGCACCAATTTTGTCAAGAGGAATGGTCAAAAATTCAAGCAGAAGCTTGTGGATGGCTACCAAAAGTGCCTTATTGCAGTGAAACTTGCCAAGGGACATGTAAGCAAATATTAACATTGCTGTATGTATACTGTTGACTCAGCACATTTGCTCACATGTTCAGTAGACCCATAATAAATTCATAAAAGAACCAAACTTCATGAATGTTTTTTGTGACCAACAAGTATGTGCTCCAATCACTCTATCACAAAAAAAAGAGGTGTAGAAATTATTTGAAACTCAAGACAGCCATGACATTATGTTCTTTACAAGTGTATGTAAACTTTTGACCACGACTGTATGTAAAAACCCCAAAACTAGTGAAGTTACGTATGCATGTATATGTATATACCTATCTATTTTTACATATAATAGATGTGTATATATATATATCCATCCATCCATCCATCTTCTTCCGCTTATCCGAGGTCGGGTCGCGGGGGCAGCAGCCTAAGCAGGGAAGCCCAGACTTCCCTCTCCCCAGCCACTTCATCCAGCTCTTCCTGTGGGACCCCGAGGCGTTCCCAGGCCAGCCGGGAGACATAGTCTTCCCAACGTGTCCTGGGTCTTCCCCGCGGCCTCCTACCGGTGGGACGTGCCCTAAACACCTCCCTAGGGAGGCGTTCGGGTGGCATCCTGACCAGATGCCCGAACCACCTCATCTGGCTCCCCTCGATGTGGAGGAGCAGCGGCTTTACTTTGAGCTCCTCCCGGATGGCAGAGCTTCTCACCCTATCTCTAAGGGAGAGACCCGCCACCCGGCGGAGGAAACTCATTTCGGCCGCTTGTACCCGTGATCTTGTCCTTTCGGTCATAACCCAAAGCTCATGACCATAGGTGAGGATGGGAACGTAGATCGACCGGTAAATTGAGAGCTTTGCCTTCCGGCTCAGCTCCTTCTTCACCACAACGGATCGATACAGCGTCCGCATTACTGAAGACGCCGCACCGATCCGCCTGTCGATCTCACGATCCACTCTTCCCCCACTCGTGAACAAGACTCCGAGGTACTTGAACTCCTCCACTTGGGGCAAGATCTCCTCCCCAACCCGGAGATGGCACTCCACCCTTTTCCGGGCGAGAACCATGGACTCGGACTTGGAGGTGCTGATTCTCATCCCAGTCGCTTCACACTCGGCTGCGAACCGATCCAGTGAGAGCTGAAGATCCTGGCCAGATGAAGCCATCAGGACCACATCATCTGCAAAAAGCAGAGACCTAATCCTGCAGCCACCAAACCAGATCCCCTCAACGCCTTGACTGCGCCTAGAAATTCTGTCCATAAAAGTTATGAACAGAATCGGTGACAAAGGGCAGCCTTGGCGGAGTCCAACCCTCACTGGAAACGTGTCCGACTTACTACCGGCAATGCGGACCAAGCTCTGGCACTGATCATACAGGGAGCGGACTGCCACAATCAGACAGTCCGATACCCCATACTCTCTGAGCACTTCCCACATATATATATATGTATATATATATATATATATATATATTGTATACATATAAATGTGCACATTTAGTGATTTTTACTGAAGAAAACGTAAAAAAAGCAACTGTAATCACAGAGAAAATACATTTTAAAAGTTCAATGGATAACTATTTGTATCTATTTGAGGTTATTATTATCATTTTTTACCATGACCTGACCACGACGCAACAATTTGTGTGTACAAAAGCGTGCACATTTATGACTAAAAAGGTGTGTATAAAAGCATGCACAGTTGTGACTAAAAGCTTGAGTAACAAAGGGTGCACATTCATGACTAAAAGGTGTGTACAAAAGCATGCACATTTATGACTAAAAACGTGTGTAAAAAAGCGTGCACATTTCTGACTAAAAAGGTATGTACAAAAGCATGCACATTTATGACTAAAAGCTTGAGTACAAAAGGGTGCACATTTATGATTGAAAGGTGTGTACAAAAGCGTGCACATTTCTGACTAAAAGCTTGAGTACAAAAGGGTGCACATTTATGATTAAAAGGTATGTACAAAAGCGTGCACATTTCTGATTAAAAAGGTGTGTACAAAAGTGTGCACATTTATGACTAAAAACGTGTGTACAAAAGCGTGCACATTTCTGACTAAAAGGTTGAGTACAATAGGGTGCACATTTATGATTAAAAGGTGTGTACAAAAGCGTGCACATTTCTGACTAAAAAGGTGTGTACAAAAGCGTGCACATTTATGACTAAAAACGTGTGTACAAAAGCGTGCACATTTCTGACTAAAAGGTTGAGTACAATAGGGTGCACATTTATGATTAAAAGGTGTGTACAAAAGCGTGCACATTTCTGACTAAAAAGGTGTGTACAAAAGCGTGCACATTTATGACTAAAAGCTTGAGTACAAAAGGGTGCACATTTATGATTAAAAGGTGTGTACAAAAGCGTGCACATTTCTGACTAAAAAGGTGTGTACAAAAGCGTGCACATTTATGACTAAAAGGTGTGTACGAAAGCATGCACATTTATGACTAAAAAGGTATGTACAAAAGCGTGCACACTTCTGACTAAAAAGGTGTGTACAAAAGCGTGCACATTTATGACTAAAAGCTTGAGTACAAAAGGGTGCACATTTATGATTAAAAGGTGTGTACAAAAGCGTGCACATTTCTGACTAAAAAGGTGTGTACAAAAGCGTGCACATTTATGACTAAAAGCTTAAGTACAAAAGGGTGCACATTTATGATGAAAAGGTGTGTACAAAAGCACGCACATTTCTGACTAAAAAAGTGTGTACAAAAGCGTGCACATTTATGACTAAAAAGTTGTGTACAAAACCGTACAAATTTATGACTAAAAAGGTGTGTACAAAAGCGTGCACATTTATGACTAAAAAGGTGTGTAAAAAAGCGTGCACATTTCTGACTAAAAAGGTATGTACAAAAGCATGCACATTTATGACTAAAAGCTTGAGTACAAAATGGTGCACATTTATGATTGAAAGGTGTGTACAAAAGCGTGCACATTTCTGACTAAAAGCTTGAGTACAAAAGGGTGCACATTTATGATTAAAAGGTATGTACAAAAGCGTGCACATTTCTGATTAAAAAGGTGTGTACAAAAGTGTGCACATTTATGACTAAAAACGTGTGTACAAAAGCGTGCACATTTCTGACTAAAAGGTTGAGTACAATAGGGTGCACATTTATGATTAAAAGGTGTGTACAAAAGCGTGCACATTTCTGACTAAAAAGGTGTGTACAAAAGCGTGCACATTTATGACTAAAAACGTGTGTACAAAAGCGTGCACATTTCTGACTAAAAGGTTGAGTACAATAGGGTGCACATTTATGATTAAAAGGTGTGTACAAAAGCGTGCACATTTCTGACTAAAAAGGTGTGTACAAAAGCGTGCACATTTATGACTAAAAGCTTGAGTACAAAAGGGTGCACATTTATGATTAAAAGGTGTGTACAAAAGCGTGCACATTTCTGACTAAAAAGGTGTGTACAAAAGCGTGCACATTTATGACTAAAAGGTGTGTACGAAAGCATGCACATTTATGACTAAAAAGGTATGTACAAAAGCGTGCACATTTCTGACTAAAAAGGTGTGTACAAAAGCGTGCACATTTATGACTAAAAGCTTGAGTACAAAAGGGTGCACATTTATGATTAAAAGGTGTGTACAAAAGCGTGCACATTTCTGACTAAAAAGGTGTGTACAAAAGCGTGCACATTTATGACTAAAAGCTTAAGTACAAAAGGGTGCACATTTATGATGAAAAGGTGTGTACAAAAGCACGCACATTTCTGACTAAAAAAGTGTGTACAAAAGCGTGCACATTTATGACTAAAAAGTTGTGTACAAAACCGTACAAATTTATGACTAAAAAGGTGTGTACAAAAGCGTGCACATTTATGACTAAAAAGGTGTGTAAAAAAGCGTGCACATTTCTGACTAAAAAGGTATGTACAAAAGCATGCACATTTATGACTAAAAGCTTGAGTACAAAAGGGTGCACATTTATGATTGAAAGGTGTGTACAAAAGCGTGCACATTTCTGACTAAAAGCTTGAGTACAAAAGGGTGCACATTTATGATTAAAAGGTATGTACAAAAGCGTGCACATTTCTGATTAAAAAGGTGTGTACAAAAGTGTGCACATTTATGACTAAAAACGTGTGTACAAAAGCGTGCACATTTCTGACTAAAAGGTTGAGTACAATAGGGTGCACATTTATGATTAAAAGGTGTGTACAAAAGCGTGCACATTTCTGACTAAAAAGGTGTGTACAAAAGCGTGCACATTTATGACTAAAAACGTGTGTACAAAAGCGTGCACATTTCTGACTAAAAGGTTGAGTACAATAGGGTGCACATTTATGATTAAAAGGTGTGTACAAAAGCGTGCACATTTCTGACTAAAAAGGTGTGTACAAAAGCGTGCACATTTATGACTAAAAGCTTGAGTACAAAAGGGTGCACATTTATGATTAAAAGGTGTGTACAAAAGCGTGCACATTTCTGACTAAAAAGGTGTGTACAAAAGCGTGCACATTTATGACTAAAAGGTGTGTACGAAAGCATGCACATTTATGACTAAAAAGGTATGTACAAAAGCGTGCACACTTCTGACTAAAAAGGTGTGTACAAAAGCGTGCACATTTATGACTAAAAGCTTGAGTACAAAAGGGTGCACACTTCTGACTAAAAGGTGTGTACAAAAGCGTGCACATTTCTGACTAAAAAGGTGTGTACAAAAGCGTGCACATTTATGACTAAAAGCTTAAGTACAAAAGGGTGCACATTTATGATGAAAAGGTGTGTACAAAAGCACGCACATTTCTGACTAAAAAAGTGTGTACAAAAGCGTGCACATTTATGACTAAAAAGTTGTGTACAAAACCGTACAAATTTATGACTAAAAAGGTGTGTACAAAAGCGTGCACATTTATGACTAAAAAGGTATGTACAAAAGCGTGCACACTTCTGACTAAAAAGGTGTGTACAAAAGCGTGCACATTTACGACTAAAAGCTTGAGTACAAAAGGGTGCACATTTATGATTAAAAACTTAAGTACAAAAGGGTGCACATTTATGATGAAAAAGTGTGTACAAAAGTGTGCACATTTCTGACTAAAAAGGTGTGTACAAAAGCGTGCACATTTATGACTAAAAGCTTGAGTCCAAAAGAGTGCACGTTTATGATGAAAAGGTGTGTACAAAAGCAAGCACATTTCTGACTAAAAAGGTGTGTACAAAAGCGTGCACATTTGTGACTAAAAGCTTGAGTACAAAAGGGTGCACATTTATGATGAAAAGATGTGTACAAAAGCGTGCACATTTATGACTAAAAGCTTGAGTACAAAAAGGTGCACATTTATGATGAAAAGGTGTGTACAAAAGCGTGCACATTTATGACTAAAAAGGTGTGTACAAAAGCGTGCACATTTCTGACTAAAAAGGTATGTACAAAAGCGTGCACATTTATGACTAAAAAGGTGTGTACAAAAGTGTGCACATTTATGACTAAAAAGGTGTGTACAAAAGCGTGCACATTTCTGACTAAAAAAGTGTGTACAAAAGCATGCACATTTATGACTAAAAAGGTATGTACAAAAGCGTGCACATTTATAACTAAAAAGGTGTGTACAAAAGCATGCACATTTATGACTAAAAAGGTATGTACAAAAGCGTGCACATTTATGACTAAAAAGGTGTGTACAAAAGCGTGCACATTTATGACTAAAAGCTTGAGTACAAAAGGGTGCACATTTATGATGAAAAGGTGTGTACAAAAGTGTGCACATTTATGACTAATAGCTTGAGTATAAAAGGGTGCACAATTATGATTAAAAGGTGTGTACAAAAGCGTGCACATTCATGACCAAAACGGTGTGTACAAAAGCGTGCACATTTCTCACTAAAAAAGTGTGTACAAAAGCGTGCACATTTATGACTAAAAAGGTATGTACAAAAGCGTGCACATTTCTGACTAAAAAGTTGTGTACAAAACCGTGCAAATTTATGACTAAAAAGGTGTGTACAAAAGCGTGCACATTTATGACTAAAAAGGTATGTACAAAAGCGTGCACACTTCTGACTAAAAAGGTGTGTACAAAAGCGTACACATTTATGACTAAAAGCTTGAGTACAAAAGGGTGCACATTTATGATTAAAAGCTTAAGTACAAAAGGGTGCACATTTATGATGAAAAGGTGTGTACAAAAGCGTGCACA
The DNA here is from genome assembly GCF_033978685.3 of Nerophis lumbriciformis. Taxonomy (NCBI): domain Eukaryota; kingdom Metazoa; phylum Chordata; class Actinopteri; order Syngnathiformes; family Syngnathidae; genus Nerophis; species Nerophis lumbriciformis. Next base: position 9,564,584 of record NC_084573.2, on the reverse strand, counting down.
TTTCTGACTAAAAAGGTGTGTACAAATGCGTGCGCATTTATGACTAAAAGCTTGAGTACAAAAGAGTGCACATTTATGATTAAAAGGTGTGTACAAAAGCGTGCACATTTCTGACTAAAAAGGTGTGTACAAAAGCGTGCACATTTATGACTAAAAAGTTGTGTACAAAACCGTGCAAATTTATGACTAAAAAGGTGTGTACAAAAGCGTGCACACTTCTGACTAAAAACGTGTGTACAAAAGCGTGCACATTTATGACTAAAAGCTTAAGTACAAAAGCGTGCACATTTATGACTAAAAGCTTAAGTACAAAAGCGTGCACATTTATGACTAAAAAGTTGTGTACAAAACCGTGCAAATTTATGACTAAAAAGGTGTGTACAAAAGCGTGCACACTTCTGACTAAAAACGTGTGTACAAAAGCGTGCACATTTATGACTAAAAGCTTAAGTACAAAAGCGTGCACATTTATGACTAAAAAGGTGTGCACAAAAGGCGAGCTTGTGTTGTGTTGCTGCAGTGAATTACACTTTGAGAGAGAAGCAGGAAGAAGCACAATACAAATAAGAAATATTCCAACAATCAATTGTTCTCTTTAGCAAATAATCACACCACTTGTTTACTGCTAATTCTGTTGTTGACGAAACAAACAGGCAAGAAAAAAAAAAAAACATTCTCGATTTAGAGGACAAGAAGATGAAAAGAGAAAAAGTCAGACAAGTACAAAGTGAGGAAACAATAAGATTTGTATAGCACAGTTGACATCATGTTTACTCTCGTTAGTCTTTGAGCTTACACTCAATTCTACTCATCAAAGTCAATTGTCTAATTGTTGATTGAATGACCTTTTAAGCTGTTCTCATGTATGGGATGCAAAGCTTCTATAGAAAGGGTGAGTAAATGATACCTCCCGATTTGAAAATGCACACAAATTCTTCATTTATTGTCATTTGTTGGCGTGTCAGAAGTCACAAAGGCCCTTAAAATAGATGCCCAGCCAATGCCTGTAAAAATATTCATAAGATTGTCAACAATGTGTGAAAAACTTTGACCAAATGCCGAAGTCCTCAACCGTGCTCCGGCGTCCAGGAAACGTAGAAAGTCTGCGTTTATTTAAAGGGGAACATTATCACAATTTCAGAAGGGTTAAAACCATTAAAAATCAGTTCCCAGTGGCTTATTATATTTTTCGAAGTTTTTTTCAAAATTTTACCCATCACGCAATATCCCTAAAAAAAGCTTCAAAGTGCCTGATTTTAACCACCCGTCCATTTTCCTGTGACGTCACATAGTGATGCCAACACAAACAAACATGGCGGATAGAACAGCAAGTTTATAGCGACATTAGCTCGGATTCAGACTCGGATTTCAGCGGCTTAAGCGATTCAACAGATTACGCATGTATTGAAACGGATGGTTGTAGTGTGGAGGCAGGTAGCGAAAACGAAATTGAAGAAGAAACTGAAGCTATTGAGCCATATCGGTTTGAACCGTATGCAAGCGAAACCGACGAAAACGACACGACAGCCAGCGACACGGGAGAAAGCGAGGACGAATTCGGCGATCGCCTTCTAACCAACGATTGGTATGTGTTTGTTTGGCATTAAAGGAAACTAACAACTAAGTTTACAGCATATGAAATACATTTGGCAACAACATGCACTTTGAGAGTGCAGACAGCCTAGTTTTCATCAATTAATATATTCTGTAGACATACCCTCATCCGCTCTCTTTTCCTGAAAGCTGATCTGTCCAGTTTTGGAGTTGATGTCAGCAGGCCAGGGAAGCTAGGGTCGATGTGAGCCAAGACAACCAGGGGGTTTAGCTCGCTCCTCTGCGGGAACAAACTGCCGCCATTTCTTGCCGTGCTACCGAGGTCCTTTGTCCCTGAATTGCTCACACACTCCGGCAGATTCAATGGGGGTCTGGCGGCAGATTTCTTTGACTTTATCGTTGGAAATGCATCTGCTTTGAGTGTCGCAGGATATCCACACATTCTTGCCATCTCTGTCGTAGCATAGCTTTCGTCGGTAAAGTGTGCGGAACAAACGACGGACCATTTCGTCGGCTATCCCCACAGCCTCGTATTTTGAACACATTTCGTCCAATTTCTTGCCACTTTCGCATCTTTGGGCCACTAGTGCAACTTGAATCTGTCCCTGTTTGTGTTGTTACACCCTCCGACAGCACACAGACGAAAGTGAGAAAATGACGTCATCGCTCCGAGAGCGAATAATAGAAAGGCGTTTAATTCGCCAAAATTCACCCATTTAGAGTTGGGAAATCTGTTAAAAAAATATATGGTCTTTTTTCTGCAACATCAAGGTATATATTGACGCTTACATAGGTCTGGTGATAATGTTCCCCTTTAAGGACGGGCTTCGGACTGGTGGTGAAAACTGACCTGTTGACTCCAATAAAAAGGTGTTGGTGTTAGGAGTGCATGCCCAAATCCACACATAAAATAACAATTATTATAATAAAAATATAGTGCACAGTAAATTGTTCAAATCAATATAAATGATGAATTTGAGGACGACTACATTTTACTTTTTTTTTTTTGAAATATGGAGGTAGCAGTCGTCATTTTGGACATCTAAAAAAACAACACCAAAAAAAGAATACAGTAATCCATCCATCCATCCATCTTCTTTCGCTTATCCGAGGTCGGGTCGCGGGGGCAGCAGCCTAAGCAGGGAAGCCCAGACTTCCCTCTCCCCAGCCACTTCGTCCAGCTCTTCCTGTGGGACCCCGAGGCGTTCCCAGGCCAGCCGGGAGACATAGTCTTCCCAACGTGTCCTGGGTCTTCCCCGCGGCCTCCTACCGGTCGGACGTGCCCTAAACACCTCCCTAGGGAGGCGTTCGGGTGGCATCCTGACCAGATGCCCGAACCACCTCATCTGGCTCCTCTCGATGTGGAGGAGCAGCGGCTTTACTTTGAGCTCCCCCCGGATGACAGAGCTTCTCACCCTATCTCTAAGGGAGAGCCCCACCACCCGGCGGAGGAAACTCATTTTGGCCGCTTGTACCCGTGATCTTGTCCTTTCGGTCATAACCCAAAGCTCATGACCATAGGTGAGGATGGGAACGTAGATTGACCGGTAAATTGAGAGCTTTGCCTTCCGGCTCAGCTCCTTCTTCACCACAACGGATCGATACAGCGTCCGCATTACTGAAGACGCCGCACCGATCCGCCTGTCGATCTCACGATCCATTCTTCCCTCACTCGTGAACAAGACTCCGAGGTACTTGAACTCCTCCATTTGGGGCAAGATCTCCTCCCCAACCCGGAGATGGCACTCCACCCTTTTCCGGGCGAGAACCATGGACTCGGACTTGGAGGTGCTGATTCTCATCCCAGTCGCTTCACACACACACAGATGAGGTTGTTCGGGCATCTGGTCAGGATGCCACCCGAACGCCTCCCTAGGGAGGTGTTTAGGGCACGTCCGACCGGTAGGAGGCCACGGGGAAGACCCAGGACACGTTGGGAAGACTATGTCTCCCGGCTGTCCTGGGAACGCCTCGGGGTCCCACAGGAAGAGCTGGACGAAGTGGCTGGGGAGAGGGAAGTCTGGGCTTCCCTACTTAGGCTGCTGCCCCCGCGACCCGACCTCGGATAAGCGGAAGAAGATGGATGGATGGATGGATGGAATTTGAGGACGACTACATTTTACTTTTTTTTTTTTGAAATATGGAGGTAGCAGTCGTCATTTTGGACATCTAAAAAAACAACACAAAAAAAAGAATACAGTAATGTGAACATTTTTAAACCTAATATTTCAGTGATTATTGTCATATTTTAGTGTTTTTTTGATCATTTCCATGCAGCAATTTTTTTTTTTTTAATGTAGTTTGTTTTCTTTTAATTTGAGTCCTTTTAACCGTAAGAAAATAGTCACAATGCAAATTGTTTGCCACTTGCCAACATTTAAAATTGTATTTACAGCAATAGTCCTTCGTTTTAAGAGCTATTTCCTCTACTTTACACCGTGACATTAATTTAACGCGAATCATTTTGTTTTGTCTTGTTCCGCTTTCCAAAGGTCAACATTGAGAAAATGACTACCGTATTTTTCGGACTATAAGTCGCAGTTTTTTTTCATAGTTTGGCCGGGGGTGCGACTCATACTCAGGAGCGACTTATGTGTGAAATTATTAACACATTAGCGTAAAATATCAAATAATATTATTTATCTCATTCACGTAAGAGACTAGACGTATAAGATTTCATGGGATTTAGCGATTAGGAGTGACAGATTGTTTGGTAAACGTATAGCATGTTCTATATGTTATAGTTATTTGAATGACTCTTACCATAATATGCTACGTTAACATACCAGTTGGTTATTTATGCCTCATATAACGTACACTTATTCAGCCTGTTGTTCACTATTCTTTATTTATTTTAAATTGCCTTTCAAATGTCTATTCTTGGTGTTGGCTTTTATCAAATACATTTCCCCAAAAAATGCGACTTATACTCCAGTGCGACTTATATGTGTTTTTTTCCTTCTTTATTATGCATTTTCGGCAGGTGCGACTTATACTCCGGTGTGACTTATACTCCGAAAAATACTGTATTCAAAGAAAATCATCACATAGAAAGTCTTCTTCAAAGATTCTGCGTCATCCCAAGGATGCTCGGTTTAAGGATTGCACCTTGAATAATGCTTGTTTTCAGAATAAAACACTTATTTTCAGGGGCGCCGAAAAGGGGGGGGGGGGAGGTAAAGGAGACGGATTCTAGGGGCCCATGATGGAGGGGGGCCCAGAGAGGCCCCTAATGATGATGAAATTATAATACAGAAAAAATAATGACATGGGGCCCAAAATCCCTAGCGGCGCCCCTGCTTATTTTTTAGCTTCAAAGTCCTGCTTGTATTTAGACAAAGACATTTTAATTCAGAATGTCTTTTAGACTTAAAGTTAGACTTCCTTTTATTGTCATTCAAAATTGAACTTTACAGTACAGATAAGAACAACATTTCCTTGCATTAGCTCGTTGTAGTGCAGGATAAAAGAGCAATAAGGTGCAGATATGAATAAATAGATTACTGTACAGATAAATATATTGCACTTTTTCATATGCATCCACGTTTATGGATGTATGTTATATTGTCTTTATAGTCCAGCGAGTTAATCCATTTTGCGGGGGGAATTGAGGGAATTATTTTGATGCGTTCAAGAGTCTAATGGCCTGAGGGAAGAAGCTGTTCCAGAACCTGGAGGTTCTGCTACGGAAGCTGCGGAACCTCTTTCTAGAGTCCAGTAGTGAAAACAGTCCTTGGTGGGGGTGGGACAAGTCTCTGCAGATTTTCTGAGCCCTGGTCAGGCCTTTTTGCGATTTCCTGGATAGGAGGAAGAGGAGTCCTGATGATCTTTTCCACCGTCCTCTTTTCAGACATCTTCTATCTTCTAATGCCCTAGAACAGTGGTTCTTAACCTTGTTGGAGGTATCGAACCCCACCAGTTTCATATGCGCATTCCCCGAACCCTTCTTTAGTGAAAAATAAAATGGTTTTTTTTTCAAATTCAAGACAAAGTTATATGTTTTTGGTAACACTTTAATATGGGGAACATATTCTAAGTAACAAAGACTTAATTTAGAGTTATTTGGTTAGGGTTAGGGTCAGGGTTAGAGGGTTAGGCTTGTCCCTGACAGTTTGGTCAAGTTTGAGTTTTTCCTCTGTCATTTCCTGTCAAGGCTCTTATTTTGGTTATTTCCTCATTGTCTCCCTGAGTGCTGCTTCCCCTCAGCTGCGGCTGATTGGCACCTGGCCACACCTGGTGTCAATCAGCCAGCTGCTATTTAAACCTGCCTTCCCCTCCAGTCAGTGCTGGATTATTGTCATTGTCGCTAATACTTGTTGTCACTACTACCTGTCATAATACTTGTCGTTGTTGTCACACCGCGGTGAGGGAAGTCTTGTCTTGGGTTTTTCTGTCTTGTGATTTGCATGTTTTAGTTCGAAAAGTAACTCTCCTCTCGTTTCAGGTCACTTGCCCTTCCTTTTGTGTCATCAGTCTGACGTCATCCCGGTTCCCTGATTGTTTCCACCTGTTCCCTCTTACCCTCATGTGTCTTATAAGCCCACTCCTCCCTTTGTTCTGTGCCAGATTGTTTCGTTTATTCGTGCTCTCTAGCATCCATGCCCATGTCCATGCCTTGTCTTGCCTTGCCTCGTCTTGTGCTTATGTTCTTTGATTCTGAATCCCTTCGTTGCTATTTTGAGTTTTCCTTTCTTCCTCCTCAGCAGAGTGATTTTTTGTTATTTAGTTTATTCAGCCGAAGTGGTAAGTTTCAGTTATTTTTCATTCTTTCCTCACATTTTTGAGTGACAATTTTTGTTAATACTTTATTAGATTAGTTAGTGTAGAATTTTTCATAGCTGTTGTTTCTTCCTCCTGTTGGAGCGTTTTTTGTTTATACATTTTATAGCATATATTAATTATAGTTCGTCTTTGCTTTTGTGTTTTCCTCCGTTCGGGGCGATTTTTGGTTGTTCCTATTTTTTTTTGGAACCTTTTTTGCCGGTTAGTTTTTGGATAAAATAGATATTGTAATCCTTGACTTTGGAGGTGAAAAGGAAGCTGTCAAAATAAAAGCCTGTCTAAGTTCCCTACTCTGCATCTGAGTCCTATCCTTTTACCAGGCCCTGACAGTTGTAGCTCTGTCTACTTTTGTTCACTCTGCTCATGTCATAGTTCCTTCGTGTCACAGTAAGCGTTTTTGTTTCTTGTCGACAGTTAGCCTTTGTGCTATTTTAGTTCATAGCCAAGTTTGTTCGCCGCCTTGTGCGCGCCTTTTGTGTGTACCCTTTTGTTTGTTTTTTGCTTAAGTGTTAAATTAAATCATGTTTTCCTGTTCAATGCCTGCCGTCTCTGCATCTTGGGGTTCGTCACCAACATACTCTGACATTAGGGTTATAATAAGGCCATGCCGAATAAGGCATTAATAAGTACTTAATGACTAGTGTCGGAGGCAGATATTTACATATATCCGAATTTAAGTTGTACTTCTTCCATTTCTTTGTCATATTTGAAAACAGCTCGTGTTTTCCATTTATTCTCTTTATGCTCTGTCAGCAAGTATACTATGTGTGATAACCTTGAGTTCTTTGGAATGTGTTTAGACTAGCATTTTGTTTTGGCTACAGAGATGGGACGAGAGAGAGGATGGTGGGATCGGGAAGACAGACCATTTTGGGTGTGCGCGATAGAAGGTTCTAGGGTTAGACTGGTCTCAATCAAAATGTATATTGGCAAAGCTTTGAGAATATACAACAAAATACTTATTCTGTCTCTGGTGGTTTTTCAACTCAGCTTTAAGTGTCGGAAAGAACTTGGGAGCGAATTGTGACTTGAATTCCCTGGGAGGAACAACTGGTCCAAAACGCAACACTAGTTAAGAGCCAATATGTTACGAATATGCATGTTAATAAGCAACTAATTAATGGTGAATATGTTCCCCATACTAAAGTGTTACTATGTTTTTTTACTGGTGCATAAAATGAACCGTGCATGAACATCACCTTGTTCAAAGAACAAAACCAACACAGTGCATAAACTCACAACAAATTACACACCTGCAAATCAGTCTGACTTCTGCTGTTGCCGTATCCGTAATACGCCGATAGGGAAAAGTTTTTATTTACACAATGAGTCGGGTGTGTCTTGAACCCCTGAGTCCGACTCACCGAACCCCTAGGGTTCGATCAAACTCAGGTTAAGAACCACTGCCCTAGAATTAAGCACGTATTTTCTATCCGATATTTGACATTCAAGTAAAAAAATGCGTCAAAATAAATTTATATCAGCAAAATCCCCTTGAAGTATTTTGCCGGTTATGATCATTTTGAAAGCGGAGCGGAACCAGTTGTAGAAGAAAGCATAGATGAAAGGATTGAGCATGGAGTTGGACAAGGTGAGCCAGTTCAGGGTCTCCATGACCGCCACCGACGGAGGACTGCGAAATAACGGCTGGAAGACCACGGAAAAAAAGTATGGAGTCATGAACAGTAAGAAGACTCCCATAACAATGGCCAGAGTCCTGGTGGCTTTCCTCTCCACTTTGCTCACAGACTTTGAAGCGTGAATGCTGCTCAGCTGCTTCTGAGCCACAAAGAAGATCTTCAGGTAGATGCAGCTCATGACCACTGCAGGCAGGTAGAATCCAAACACCGGACCCAGGGTGTGCGCCACAACTATTTGCACCGAGCACGTTCCCTCGCAGCTTCCTTGGCTGAATCCTCCAAAGACTATACCGACCGCTATCAGCGCCGAAACAGCCCAGCACACCCCGATCATCGCGGACGCCACCCGGGTGCTCATCTTGGACGCGTACGACAGCGGCCGGCACACGGCGTAGTATCGGTCTATGGAAATGCAGCACAGGTTGAGAATAGAAGTGGTGCAGAGTATGATATCCAAGCTGTCCCGTATCTGACAGGCGAAATTGTGGCGATGGAGACAGGCTGTGACGGTCAAAGTCATGCTGAAAGGAAACACCAGAAGGCCCACCAGCAGGTCGGCCACGGAAAGAGATAAGATGAGATAATTAGTGGGAGTGTGAAGCTGCTGGAAGTACACGACAGAAATGATGACCAGAAGGTTCCCACATATTGTCACAGCAGACAACAAAGCGAGAAGAACATAGACTGAAACACAGGTGACGGAAGGCCGGCTGCTAAATGTCACAGATGCATTGTCAGATTCATAACAAGGATGCATGGCGTTAGGATCGTAGGTCCAGTTGACCATGGACTCTGCTCCCATTCTCCACGATATCTGCAATAATCACGCACAATATTAGTGGAATGATCACGTCGGGACAAACAGGACTCTCACCTGCAGACGCCTCCTCAGGTGTGTGCGTCACAGCCATCAAGCCATATTTATAATCCCCGATCATAAGCATATTCCACAAACAAAATCTCTCCTCCAATCAGATGCAATGTGAGTTGGCCCTCATTCTCGGATATGATTTAGCATATCATACTTCATAATACACAAGGTCCTTTCCTAAAGGTTGAATAACACAACTAGTAATTGAAGCTATGTACATATACAAGTACGTATGCATACTTACACTCATGCACATAATCACGTTTCATCAAACATATATTAACGTTGTTGCCCTAGGGTAAACTGGGTGTAACACATGGCACACTGACAAAGCTTAACCTATTGTTACTATAACAATCTACAAGGTTAATGTAGGTTGCTTCTCTTTCTCCCCCTCCATTTTTCTGCATTCTTTCGTATCTCAAGTTATCATTACGTATATGTATTGTTGCATTTGAACAACTGTATTGTTGATGATAAAGGTAAATTATTGGTATTGTTCATTATCAATAGCGCTATTTCTATTGGTATTTGTATTGATCCATTTGTAGTGTAATAATGCTCATGGTTATTTCTGTATTATTTTTTATTTTTCGCTAACTGCTTATTTGCTATTACTTTTACCATCATATTTGTACATGTCATATTTGCTGATGTTGCTCTATTGTTGTTGTTGTTGTTGTTGTTGTTTGCTGTTGTTGTTTTTGTCTCTCTGTCTAATCCCCCTCTTGTCCCCACAATTTCCCCCTCTGTCTTCTTTTTTTTCTCTTTCTATCCCCTCCTGCTCCGGCCCGGCTGCACTAAATGATAATATAAATACATTTAATAAAGTCAAATACAAATAAGGCAACAAGAGAAGTATCCTACACTTCTCTTTTGTAAAGTAAATCTGAACAGCCGACATGGGCATCTACATCAACTATATGATTTGCCTGAGAAGCTGGACAGGGACACAAAAAAAAAGAAAAAAAGAAATTGAAGCTATTAAAAAGGCCCTGTTATGCAAAAGCAACTTTTCTTACCCACTGGTACCTCTTTTTGTGCATTTGGAGTTTATGTATACGTATACATGTACATGTATATACCTATCTATCTCTCCATATATTAGTTGTGCCATCCCATTCCTAACCCATAGGGTTCAATATGATGTCGGTGCACCTTTTGCAGCTATTACAGCTTCAACTCTTCTGGGAAGGCTGTCCACAAGGTTGCGGAGTGTGTTTATAGGAATTTTCCACCATTCTTCCAAAAGCGCATTGGTGAGGTCACACACTGATGTTGGTCTAGAACAGGGGTCGGCAACCCGCGGCTCCGGAGCCGCATGCGGCTCTTTGATCACTCTGATGCGGCTCAGCAGCTTACTTGCTGAACCCCCCAATTTTCCCGTGAGACTTACGGATTTCAGTGCCTCTCGCAGAAAACTCCCGGGATTAATATTCACCGATTTTCACCCTTACAGCTATAATAAGGGCGTGCCATGATGGTACAACATTTGGCGCCCTCTACAATCTGCTATATAATATACATCCTCTGCTTGCACACGACCGCGACAGCAAGGCATACTTGGTCAACAGCCACACAGGTTACACTGACGGTGACCATATAAAACAACTTTAACACTCTTACTAATAATGCGCCACACTTTGAACCAAAACCAAACAAGAATGACAAACACATTTCGGGAGAACATCTGCACCTTAACACAACATAAACACAACAGAACAAACACCCAGAATCCCATGCAGCCCTGACTCTTCCGGGCTACATTATACACCCCTGCTACCACCCAACCCCGCCCCCACCCCAAGCCTGCCCCCTCACATATCAACCCCCCCCCCTCTCTGTGCGTCGGTTGAGGTGGGCGGGGTTTGGTAGCGGGGGTGTATAATGTATCCCGGAAGAGTTAGAGCTGCATGGGATTCTGGGTATTTGTCCTGTTGTGTTTATGTTGTGTTACGGTGCAGATGTTCTCCCGAAATGTGTTTGTCATTCTTGTTTGGTGTGGGTTCACAGTGTGGCGCATTATTAGTAAGAGTGTTAAAGTTTTTTTATACCGCCACCGTCAGTGTAACCTGTGTGGTTGTTGAGCAAGTATGCATTGCTGTCACCTACGTGAGCAAGCGGACGCTCCATTCAACATGTGGCTGATCAGGCACGCTGGTTGTAGTGGGTGCTATATGTTGTATCATCACGACACGCATGACGCTGACTAGCGCTATACATTTAAAACCCGCGTGCCGCACCAGCTTAAAAATTCCATAAAAAGGTGTGGGCAGCGTGTCTGAGACCCCTGGTTTATACTTAGCACAAAGCAAAAGAAAAACTTTGTATGCAGTGTTATTTCATTTAAAATTTCAAAAATTTTGCGACTCCCATTGTTTTCTATAATTTGTGAAACTGGTCAAAATGGCTCTTTGACTGGTAAAGGTTGCCGACCCCTGGTCTAGAAGATCTGGCTCTCAGTCTCCGTTCTAATTCATCCCAAAGGTGTTCTATCGGGTTCAGGTCAAGACTCTGTGCAGGCCAGTCAAGTTCATCCACACTAGACTCTTTATGGACCTTGCTTTGTGCACTGGTGCACAGTCATGTTGGAAGAGGAAGGGGCTCGCTCCAAACTGTTCCCACAAGGTTGGGAGCATGGAATTGTCCAAAATGTTTTGGTATCCTTGAGCATTCAAAGTTCCTTTCACTGGAACTAAGGGGCCAAGCCCAACTCCTGAAAAACAACCCCACACCATAATTCCTCCTCCATCAAATTTCACAATGCAGTCCGAAATGTAGCGTTCTCCTGGCAACCTCCAAACCCAGACTGGTCCATCAGATTGCCAGATGGAAAAGTGTGATTCATCAGTCCAGAAAAGGCGTCTCCACTGCTCTAGAGTCCAGTGGCAACGTGCTTTACACCACTGCATCCCACGCTTTGCATTGGACTTGGTGATGTATGTCTTAGATGCAGCTGCTCGGGCCATGGAAACCCATTCTATGAAGCTCTCTGCGTACTGTACGTGGGCTAATTGGAAGGTCACATGAAGTTTGGAGCTCTGTAGCAACTGACTGCGCAGAAAGTCTTTGCACTATGCGCTTCAGCATCCGCCGACCCCTCTCTGTCAGTTTACGTGACCTACCACTTCTTGGCTGAGTTGCTGTTGTTCCCAAACTCTTACATTTTCTTATGATAAAGCCTGACAGTTGACTTTGGAATATTTAGGAGCGAGGAACTTTCACGACTGGATTTGCAGGTGGCATCCTATGACAGTTCCACGCTGGAAATCACTGAGAGCGGCCCATTCTTTCACAAATGTTTGTAGGAACAGTCTCCACGCCTAAGTGCTTGATTTTATACACCTGTGGCCGGGCCAAGTGATTAGGACACCTGATTCTGATCGTTTGGATGGGTGGCCAAATACTTTTGGAAATATAGTGTATATACTGTATGTTTATATATACAGTATATATCAATATATATATATATATATATATATATATATATATATATATATATATATATATATATATATATATATATATATACAAACCCCGTTTCCACATGAGTTGGGAAATTGTGTTGGATGTAAATAAAAACGGAATACAATGATTTGCAAATCATTGTACTCCGTTTATATTTACATCTAACACAATTTCCCAACTCATATGGAAACGGGGTTTGTATATATGTGCACATTTCTGACTAAAAAGGTGTGTACAAAAGCATGCACATTTATGACTAAAAGCTTGAGTACAAAAGAGTGCACATTTATGATTAAAAGGTGTGTACAAAAGCATGCACATTTATGACTAAAAAGGTGTGTGAAAAAGCGTGCACATTTATGACTAAAAAGGTGTGTACAAAAGCGTGCACATTTATGACTAAAAGCTTGAGTACAAAAGGGTGCACATTTATGACTAAAAGGTGTGTACAAAAGCGTGCACATTTCTGACTAAAAAGGTGTGTGCAAAAGCGTGCACATTTCTGACTAAAAGGTTGAGTACAAAAGGGTGCACATTTATGATTAAAAGGTGTGTACAAAAGCGTGCACATTTATGACTAATAGCTTGAGTATAAAAGGGTGCACATTTATAATTAAAAGGTGTGTATAAAAGCAGGCACATTTCTGACTAAAAAGGTGTGTACAAAAGCCTGCACATTTATGACTAAAAGGTTGAGTACAAAAGGGTGCACAATTATGATTAAAAGGTGTGTACAAAAGCGTGCACATTTATGACTAAAACGGTGTGTACAAAAGCGTGCACATTTCTGACTAAAAAAGTGTGTACAAAAGCGTGCACGTTTATGACTAAAAAGGTATGTACAAAAGCGTGCACATTTATGACTAAAAGGTTGAGTACAAAAGGGGGCACACTTATGATTAAAAGGTGTGTACAAAAGTGTGCACATTTATGACTAAAAAGGTGTGTACAAAAGCGTGCACATTTCTGACTAAAAAAGTGTGTACAAAAGCGTGCACATTTATGACTAAAAAGTTGTGTACAAAACCGTGCAAATTTATGACTAAAAAGGTGTGTACAAAAGCGTGCACATTTATGACTAAAAAGGTATGTACAAAAGCGTGCACACTTCTGACTAAAAAGGTGTGTACAAAAGCGTGCACATTTATGACTAAAAGCTTGAGTACAAAAGGGTGCACATTTATGACTAAAAGTTTGAGTACAAAAGGGTGCACATTTATGATTAAAAGGTGTGTACAAAAGGGTACACATTTCTGACTAAAAAGGTGTGTACAAAAGCGTGCACATTTATGACTAAAAGCTTAAGTACAAAAGGGTGCACATTTATGATGAAAAGGTGTGTACAAAAGCGTGCACATTTCTGACTAAAAAAGTGTGTACAAAAGCGTGCACATTTATGACTAAAAAGTTGTGTACAAAAGGGTGCACATTTATGATTAAAAGGTGTGTACAAAAGCGTGCACATTTATGACTAATAGCTTGAGTATAAAAGGGTGCACATTTATGATTAAAAGGTGTGTACAAAAGCAGGCACATTTCTGACTAAAAAGGTGTGTACAAAAGCCTGCACATTTATGACTAAAAGGTTGAGTACAAAAGGGTGCACAATTATGATTAAAAGGTGTGTACAAAAGCGTGCACATTTATGACTAAAACGGTGTGTACAAAAGCGTGCACATTTCTGACTAAAAAAGTGTGTACAAAAGCGTGCACGTTTATGACTAAAAAGGTATGTACAAAAGCGTGCACATTTATGACTAAAAGCTTGAGTACAAAAGCGTGCACATTTATGATTAAAAGGTGTGTACAAAAGCGTGCACATTTATGACTAAAAAGGTGTGTACAAAAGCGTGCACATTTCTGACTAAAAAGTGTGTACAAAAGCGTGCACATTTATGACTAAAAAGTTGTGTACAAAACTGTGCAAATTTATGACTAAACAGGTGTGTACAAAAGCGTGCACATTTATGACTAAAAAGGTATGTACAAAAGCGTGCACACTTCTGACTAAAAAGGTGTGTACAAAAGCGTGCACATTTATGACTAAAAGCTTGAGTACAAAAGGGTGCACATTTATGATTAAAAGGTGTGTACAAAAGCGTGCACATTTCTGACTAAAAAGGTGTGTACAAAAGCGTGCACATTTATGACTAAAAGCTTAAGTACAAAAAGGTGCACATTTATGATGAAAAGGTGTGTACAAAAGCGTGCACATTTATGACTAAAAAAGTGTGTACAAAAGCGTGCACATTTATGACTAAAAAGTTGTGTACAAAACCGTGCAAATTTATGACTAAAATAGTGTGTACAAAAGCGTGCACATTTATGACTAAAAAGGTTTATATTTACTTTTTGGATGTAAATATAAACGGAATACAATGATTTGCAAATCATTGTATTCCGTTTCTATTTACATCTAACACAATTTCCCAACTCATATGGAAACGGGGTTTGTATACTGTATATATATATATATATATATACATATATATATATATATATATATATATATATATATATATATATATATGTATATGTATTTACATGTGACACGTTACATTAGATGTGCACATTTAATGATTTTTTACTGAAGAAAATGTAAAAAAAAGCAACTGTAATCATAGAGAAAATACATTTTAATAATCATTTGTATCTATTTGATGTTATTATTATTGTTGTTTACCATAACCTGACCTCGACGCCACGATTTGTTTGCACTGTATCATATTCCCTGGTGATGAGGCAATAACAGCACACGCTTGCCTCTGAGGTTCCACCTGTAGCCTGCGTTGCATCAGGGAGGCAACCAGCGGGGACGAAGTCAAAAGACACACACTTTATTTCATTGTTCCTTTTATTATTCTGCATGAAGAGACAATATTTGTTTCCTGTGTAAAAGTGTTACTGATTATATTATATAAGCATGGAAACCTTCCACTCACACAAAATACAAAATATCGCCATGCCAACAAGTTGTTTCTTTTTTGTTTTGTCAGGCAGTTGCTTTTTTTCCCTTGCACAATGCAACATGTCCGAAAAGGAGCAGGAAGAAGCTAACTAACAAACCCTGCTTCTTTTCTGAGTCATGCCAATGTATTGTTTGTAATCACTGCACTAAATATGTCTGTACTTTTACTTTTTATTGCACACATTTATGACTAAAAAGGTGTGTACAAAAGCGTGCACATTTATGACTAATAAGGTGTGTACAAAAGCGCGCACACTTCTGACTAAAAAAATGTGTACAAAAGCGTGCACATTCCTGACTAAAACGGTGTGTACAAAAACGTGCACACTTCTGACTAAAAGGTGTGTACAAAAGCGTGCACACTTCTGACTAAATGTACAAAAGCGTTCACATTTATGACTAAAATGTTAGTACAAAAGTGCGCTCATTTATGACTAAAATGTTAGTACAAAAGTGCGCTCATTTCTGACTAAAAAAGTGTGTACAAAAGCGTGCACATTTATGACTAAAAGGTTGAGTACAAAAGTGTGCTCATTTCTGACTAAAAAGGTGTGTACAAAAGCGTGCATATTTATGACTAAAAAGGTGTGTACAAAAGCATGCACATTTCTGACTAAAAAGGTGTGTACAAAAGCGCGCACACTTCTGACTAAAAAGGTATGTACAAAAGCGTGCACATTTTTGACTAAGGTGTGTACAAAAGCGTGCACACTTCTGACTAAAAAGGTGTGTACAAAAGCGTGCATATTTATGACTAAAAAGGTGTGTACAAAAGCGTGCACATTTCTGACTAAAAAGGTATGTACAAAAGCATGCACATTTCTGCCTAAAAAGGTGTGTACAAAAGCGTGCACACTTCTGACTAAAAAGGTGTGTACAAAAGCGTGCACATTTTTGACTAAGAAGGTGTGTACAGAAGCGTGCACATTTCTGACTAAAAAGGTGTGTACAAAAGCGTGCACACTTCTGACTAAAAAGGTGTGTACAAAAGCGTGCACATTTATGACTAAAAGGTTGAGTACAAAAGTGTGATCATTTATGACTAAAAAAGTGTGTACAAAAGTTTGCACACTTCTGACTAAAAAGGTGTGTGTCAGGTTCAAATACAGGACATCTGTTACACAAGACAAAAGGCAAGGAATCAAACAGAGACAGAATTCAATTTGGACTCAATTGAGGAAAGACATGGTCACTGTACTCTCTGCACAGTCCTGCACCACGCTCTGACGAAGAAGGTTTCCGTCTCCTCTTTTATTTAGAGATTTCAATGTTTACGCAACAACACATGTCTCAGCAGGAATGGGGAGTATGTAAATAGTCATTGTTGTCGGTCACATTGAAGACAAAAGAAGAAGATCCCTCAGGTTTGGGTTCGTCCTGGATTCAGCTTGGGCAGGTTTTGCAAGACAATGGATGACCCCTCCCGTCTCATTCCATCGTCCACAGCGGAATCTTCCAAGCGTTTGGCTTGGTGCAACAAAGACCGCTTCTTGTCTGTTCATTGAGAACTCAGAACGGAAAGTTTTTTGATAATCTAAATACAATTTTTCTGACATTTCCCTCCTGTTTATCAAACAACTTCCCCAGAATCTTCTTATCCCCAATAACTTCTTCTTGCGATTTTCAGTTAATGGTTAATTTCCCTAGGACCAAGTTATGTTTACACTCAGAATTGAACATACATTTTTTCCTCATAATTATGATATTTCTGGAAATAAATCCGGAACACCATCCAGGTAGGTATCCTCGTCTTCAGATTCATCTTCCTTATCGTCCACCAGGAAGTACATCTGAACAGCTTTATCATCTGCTGGGCTAATCGCTGTGGTAATCAGACGGTTAAGCAGAGAACGCAGACAGGGAATACAACAACATCCACACAACGTCAGTATTGCTACAAACACGGCCATAGATACTAGAATTGATGATACCAAAGACTTGTATTTGCCGAAACCGTCCATCCACCCATCCCACATAGATGTATCTATGCCTGAGTGCTCTTTCATTTTACCGTTGAGGGTGCGAAGGCCTTCCAGTGCTTTGGTCAGGCTACCTTCTGCATCAGTGTTGTTTGGTATGAACGTGCAACACTGTTCACCAAATATTGCGCACACACCCCCTCTTTCCGCTAACAACATGTCCAGCGCCATACGGTTTTGAAAGGCCATAAGGGAGGTGGCGGCGAGTTGATCAGCGACTGCTTCAAGTCCGGCCTGTGTCCAATTTCCCAATCTCTGTACGTTGTAGTGGACATAGTTTATTCTGTCAACATTCTTGTTAATCGTACACCACCAGTAGACGGATGATTCAAATTCAGCTGCAACTTGATTTACCAATTTATAGTCGTCAGATACACCTCTTGGACACCCATCAATATAAGTTGGATCTACAACACTTTGCCAGTTTACATCATGTCTAATTATTTTCCAATGTTCAGATGTCAAACTGTTCAGGCGTGTTAACAATTCTTGTACAAATATTGATACTTTTACTATGTGTATGCAGTTATCTGATGATACGTTTCCTAACTGTTGTACAGAGCCTTGCATGTTAATGCAGGTATAATTAGCTTTTTTCACATATTTATCAAATATTGGTTTCTGTTTTGTCTCTTTAGCTACAGGGTCAATTTTGTTTTGCTCATTACTTCAATTCAACTTTTTTTTGACTCATCTTGAGTAATTGTCTGGGCTTATACATACAACACAATCAGTTTTTGTAGCCTTTCCCACTTGCTCCGCCATAAGGAACAAATTAATTACCAAAACAGGAACCAATTATTATCAAACTTTGACACACCATCAAATGGTATGCTTACAACTTTGTCACAGTGGAATTTGTAGTGTGCTAGTTAACATGTCCCTTTGATAACACAAATACAATTCCAAATACTTTTTTTCCATTATATGACCTTTTTAAATACAATCCCAAATACTTTTTCCCATTACTGTTTTTCTGGCATGGGTTTTCTGGCATTTTTTTTTCACTAATGGGGTTACTCCGAATCCTCCCATTGCCCGTCTTCTAATACGACCTCCCCTGTGAGTGTATTTTACTTCTTGATTATGCCAGTGGTTTGGGTTTACTATGGGTGCAGTATCATTTTGTTTCCTGAGTTCTACATTTTCCTCAGATTCCCAAGTGAACCATATTAGGGGGGCAGGGCCGACCAGTACCAATATCGTTAACCCATATGTTATGGACCGTCTGAGCCATTGGGGTGTCATTTCTGCTGATTCACTCCTCTACCAAGGTCAGTGGTTTGGCTCAACTCTAGTCATCGTGTGCGTCCACACTATTACCAGACTTTGCTTCCCTTTCCTTATTGGATGATTCAACAGAAATGACCTTTTTACAATGTACTAAGTGTACCCAGGTTGGTCTTTCCACTATCTTTCAAACGGTGTTAGTCCTGTTGTACTTGTAATGTTAATGTACATTTTTACTAAATATTTGCATAATGCTTTTGCTACTGTCAGCACATCTGCTTTTCCTTTAGGAAATATTTCTAACTACTTTGAAAATGCATCTACTATGACCAGACAATAATGTTTTCCTTCACTCTTATTTAGTTAATTGCATAGATGTTTTATACAATTTTTTTTATAAGAATTAAACTATAGGAAGTATAGTACTTCTGTATAAGGGCATTCATATCCCTCCTGTTGAGCCATCAGTTCAACCTTGGCTCAAAACTGCTGCTCACTTATACCGATTTTTCTTTGTAAGATTGGTTTATTGTCTGGACATACATAGATGTCTTTTTTGTTCAACATCATCCTCATAATTTCTTTTTATTCCTTTCATTGCTTGTCTCAATATATTGGTCAACTTGTTTTTGTAGTTCTTACAGCGTTTTTCAGCATTCTCTGTTCTTGATTTGATAAACGCCTTACAAAGTCTATTTTTCTTTTTACATGCATTTTTCAAACTGTTTATCATCCAAGGTGCATTATTTTGCCTTTGTTTAGATCTGCATGGAACCTCAGGACAATGCTTGTTATACATATTACTTTATGCATTTTTTAAGTAATGTTTTAAACTCACTTAACTGTCTATATGCTACTTAATCTATACTTTTAAACTCTGAATTTACATTCTTCCCATTGTTTATATTTTTATTTGCAATTATTATTCAATAATATTTAAAGCAATCAGTTGTCTATCGCTAGCTGATAGTTTTCCTGATTGCCATACCTCATTTATTTTATGTTATGTCCTTATCTTATCTTAGCTCAACACTCAGATGTATGGTGTTGCAAATGTCTAAAACATAATCTAACTTAAGAATGTTATACTACACTTCAAAGTTAAACCTACTTTAAATTTACATGTAATAAATTCACTTTCACACCTCCCCCACTGCGCCACGCACACACACACACACACACACACAAGGTGGTGTGTGAGGGCGTGAGTGCACTTCTTAGGGCAAAGGTCAGCAACACTTGAGCTTCTCTCCTTTTTTTTTTTTCTGTTTTTTTTTTCTTCTTTCCTCAGCTAATAAACATGTAACCCACTTTATCATTTTATCATACTATACATCTCAACTCTTATTATAGTTATTAATCTAGGTTTTTATTTATTCCATTATTTAATTATACATATATATATTTGTATATATAAAAGCGCTCTTTATATATCCAAACATACATGTATATCTTCAGTCTACCTTTTCTTCATCTCTTATTTCAATACCCCCATTATCTCTCTTTCGCATTAGTTTATTTCATTTTGCATTAATTCTTATTATTGATTTTTCCCTATTTCTTCATCTATTTTTACTTTTATCTCATTTTAGCACTTTGAGATTTTTCTCCTATTTGCTTTTTCTTTTAACCTATTTTTATTTTTATTTGAACCTCCAGGGTTTTTACACAATTTGTACCTGGAAAGATACACACTTAAACACACACTAACAAACAAACAAACAAACACATTTGCAGCGATCTTACCACCAATGGCATACGCTGACAACATGACTAATTGGTGTCGTCTTTTAACAGTCATGCTGAGTTACTTTGATTTTTTTTTTTCCCCAGGACAGTTTCTTGCAAAATGTCCTTCTCTGCTTCAACGCCAACATGCAGTAGGGTCTAACCGCTGACGTTGTGGTTGTTGTCTTCTATTTTGGTTTAAATAGATTGTAATAGACCATATTAGATCTGCGTTTCTTTGTGTCCCTCTTTCCATTTTGAGAATTTGGAGTAATCCGTCGCCCCCTCCTACAGAGCCGAAACTTATAAGGATTACTTTTGTCTTTGTTGTAAGATAGTGGTTTAATTTATTATTGTGGTACACGTCGCTTCTACTGGAGATGGTTCCCCAGTGGAGGTGTCTTGCCTAGAGCATCCACAATAACCCACTATTTACTTCTCACAACTTTCATATGGAGTGATAGCCTAATGGCGATTACTCCCACACACTCTCACATTCACACCTTTCAGTATATTGATCTACGGAAATTTCAATGTATATTACATGCGGACTCCGTCGCCCTCCAGGTTATTGTTTTTTCACGGACAAAATTCAGTTTTTTATTCTGAATAGACCTTTTTAGGTCTGTTGGACTCCGACGTCCCCAGGATAATGGTTCACGGATATTTCAAATTATTGTGGGCTCCGACACCCCCTAGTATGTTTGTTTATGGATATTACGGATTCCAGTTTTCGCGGTTCCGTTTACCTGCAGTCTTTTGGCCTCTTCAGTTTTTATCTTAATTCAGTTTTTATTCAAAATTTTAATACTCACGGACGTTGGACTCCGACGTCCCTCTAATTTGGCCTTTTTACCTGTTAGAGCCTAGGATTTACAGGGTTTGTCTATGCGTCGTAACCCTCAGTCACACGCTTTCTCTCAGTCGTTTCTTTCTTCGTCAATTTAAAACATACTCACTGCTCTCTGCCTTCCTTCCTTTTGTCCTCGGATTTTCCGTCAGTCTTTCAATTCCAGCCCGAAATGAAGAAAAAGCAGTTCCTCAATCAGGATTTGGTTGCCATGGTCCTCTGGTTTCACTCACTCATGCTGGAATCGTCAGACGTGTTGGAATCCGGCTCGAAGGACCAATTAGATGTCAGGTTCAAATACAGGACATCTGTTACACAAGACAAAAGGCAAGGAATCAAACAGAGACAGAATTCAATTTGGACTCAATTGAGGAAAGACATGGTCACTGTACTCTCTGCACAGTCCTGCACCACGCTCTGACGAAGAAGGTTTCCGTCTCCTCTTTTATTTAGAGATTTCAATGTTTACGCAACAACACATGTCTCAGCAGGAATGGGGAGTATGTAAATAGTCATTGTTGTCGGTCACATTGAAGACAAAAGAAGAAGATCCCTCAGGTTTGGGTTCGTCCTGGATTCAGCTTGGGCAGGTTTTGCAAGACAATGGATGACCCCTCCCGTCTCATTCCATCGTCCACAGCGGAATCTTCCAAGCGTTTGGCTTGGTGCAACAAAGACCGCTTCTTGTCTGTTCATTGAGAACTCAGAACGGAAAGTTTTTTGATAATCTAAATACAATTTTTCTGACAGTGTGTACAAAAGAGTGCACATTTCTGACTAAAAAGGTGTGTTCAAAAGCGTGCACATTTCTGACTAACATTTTACGTTTTATTTTGAAATATGGAGTTAGCAGTCGTCATTTTGGACATGTAAAAAACAACACACAAAAAATAGTACAGTAATGTGAAAAAAAATAAATATATATTTCATTGATTATTGTTATATATTGTCATATGTTAATGTTTTTTTTTTAATAATTTCAAGGCAGTGAATTGTTTTTACTTTTTTATGTAGTTTGTTTTCTTTTTATTTGAGTCCTTTTAACCGTAAGAAAATAGGCACAATGTAAATTGTTTGCCACTTGCCAAAATTTTAAATTGTATTTGTAGCCATGTCCTGAGTTTTAAGAGCTATTTCCTCTACTTTACACCGTGACATTAATTTAACAGAAATAATTATGTTTTGTCTGTTCCGGTTTCCGAACGTCAACATTGAGAAAATAACTATTGAAAGAAGATCATCACATAGAAAGTCTTCTTCAAAGATTCTGCATCATCCCAAGGATGCTCGGTTTAAGGATTGCACCTTGAATAATTCTTGTTTTCAGAATAAAACACTTACTTTTAGCTTCAATGTCCTGATTGTTTTTAGACTAGCACATTTTAATTCAGAATGTCTTTTCAGACATCTTCTATCTTCTCAGCTCTTTTTTGTGATATGTGCGCTTTTTTGATGGCCCAGAATGAAGCACATATTTTTTATCCGATATTTTACATTCAAGTAAAAAGAACTTTTTCAAAATGCATCAAAATAATTTCATGTCAGCAACAAACAAAAACAGGACAACAATTAAAGCTGCAAGCAGCGATGGACAGGACCGACTTTGAGGGCTCATAAAATCCAAACTGGAGCAGTAATTAAAACTATTTCATCAACTTTTAATCAGAAGGGTTCGATCTCTCTCCTGTGCTAATCTGAAGCCGACACGACAAACGCGCCCAGGGGAGATAATGTTTGAAAAAAGGTGACTGTTTTCACACAACTTTTGTTTTGAGGGGGGAATTGCAAACTTCCTGTTGATTTTTGCTAGGGGTTGTCAGTGTATGAAATCTAGGTCTAAATGAGACCTACATAGAGGTTTTTGTTTCATGTCTCTACGACATTCCTACTGGGAGTTACAGGCAGTTTTGTCTGTGTTTTCTTCCTAGGGGGCGCTAGAGCGCAATTTTGAGTTTTGGGGTTTGTTTTTTTTGATTAGATCGCAATTTTTGCCAGTCCTGATGTGTGTGTCCAATTTGGTGAGTTTTGAAGCATGTTAAGGGGGTCAAATTACAGCTCAAATAGGCAGCTGTATAATAATAAAACGCTACAAATTCAATTGGGTCCTCTGTCCCAAAGGGACTCGGTCCCATTGGCGTTGCTAGGCCTATTTTAGGGGGGCTCAAGCCCCCCTAAAATATTCTTAAGCCCCCCTAAGTAATTTGGTGTTAAAAAAAAAAAAAAAAAAAAAAAAAAATTATTTTATTTTTTATTTTTTGCAAATACATGCCGACATATTCATTATAAAGTGGCCCGAATATGAGTTTAAATGAATAATCATATAACCTGTCATTATTCACTCAGTTTCCCCTCACTTCATAGCGTAAGGTAGAGAGCCCCTTTAGTGCATCGATATCCAATCCATTCCATTTGTTCATATAGAAAATGCCGACATCACTCAAAATCCTGTCCGCATTTTCTCTGCGACCTTGCTTGCGGTCCTTGGACTTGTTCATATAGAAAATGCCCACATCACTCAAAATCCAGTCCGCATTTTCTCTGCGACCTTGCTTGCGGTCCTTGGACTTGTTCATATAGAAAATGCCCACATCACTCAAAATCCAGTCCGCATTTTCTCTGCGACCTTGCTTGCGGTCCTGCAGGTGTACGAAGCACATTAGCACACAGCACTGCAGAACAAGAATGTGAACGAATGCAAAATGGACATAAGAAACTTTTTCAAGAAAGTATGTATTCATCACTGCTTGTATTAAAATGTATTAGCTCCACTTTACACCAGGTCTGTGTTTGACAAAAAGTTACATTCCTGCTCTAAAACAATGCTGCTACTTAGTTAGCTAGTTAACCTGAAATGCATCATGAAGGTCCTGGTTATTTATAAAGTTAAATGTGCACTCTTTTTTTACCATTTGCTATCTTTGGGGTTACTTCCTTCTGGAGCATCAGCTGTGTTTCTCACTTTACACATGGAGGAGAACAGGAGCTGAGCTCATTCACGTATGACTATCATCAGTAGATAATAATAATAATCACTCCACAACCCCTATTGACCTGTAAGAGTCAGGGCAGAGGAGCACATAAAGTGAGAGGGGAGAGGCCTCTACTGGAAAGGTGAGTAGGAGAATAATGATACATATAAATAAATATTAAAACAATTTTTTTTTTTAAATGGCTTATCGATAAGCCATTTTTTAAATTTATTTCTGGGTGGATCATGTTGACTATTGGTCCTCCTAATTGTCAATCATTCTGGTGATATTACGTAAAATGAATAAATACATAAAAAGAAAAAAAATGGTTAAAAGCCATCGTCCCGGAGAGCATTTAATTTCGTCCCGTGCATTTTTTTTACCGGCCCCGGGACGACGGGACTACGTTAATCTCAAGCCCTGGAAGTTACATTTTATTGTTTGCATTATTTGTTTCAGCATTGAAATTTGAAGATGGTCCCTCAGCTCTTTGACAGCTTTGGCTCTTTTTTAGATCAGCAGACGGACTCTAAGTCTTTCTTATTTACAGTATATATAAACGTTTCTCATTTCTATTCAGACTTCCATATATATTTAATTTCCTTAATGACTTGCCATAATATATATATATATATATATATATATATATATATATATATATATATATATATATATATATATATATATATATGATATATAAGCCAAATTATCCCGATCCAGATATTACTTTAATTCAAGTAATTAAGTAATATTTCCAGGGCTTGAATTTACAATCATTTTAGTCACATATGTGCCCAAAATTTAATCTGTGCAACTTCAAAATATTTGAGAACAAACAATTATTGTATTTTGAGTGAAAGTGGTGGCATTAGCCTCTATGTTGTGAAGTAATAACATAGAGGCTAATGCCATGACTTTCATTGTGTTTCAGTGTATCTTGAAGGATCATGCAAGTAATTGTTTCTTGTTGATGCTGTAAACAAAATGTCACTGTGCAAAGCCATGTTTGTTGTTGTACTGAACACAGATTGAAAATAAACCGACTGAAATAATAATAATAATAACAATGAATAATTTCTAAGTCTTTGTTAGCCGTTTGTGAAGTTTTGTGCTCGTGCGCTACGTTCGCTCACATCCTGTGCATCTCCTGGGGGCTAAGCCCCCCCTGTCCTTAAAAGCTAGTGACGCCCCTGCTCGGTCCCTTATAATAATACAGTAATGTGCAAATATAAAAAAGTAATATTTTAGTTATTTTTTGATAATTTTCAGGCAGCGAATTGTTTTTCTTTTTTAATGTAGTTTGTTTTCTTTTTATTTGAGTCCTTTTAATCGTGAGCAAATCGCCACAATGTAAATTGTTTGCCATTTGCCAAAATGTAAAATTGTATTTGTAGCCATGTCCTTCGTTTTCAGAGTTATTTCCTCTACTTTACACTGTGCCATTAATTTAACACAAATAATTATGTTTAGTCTGTTCCGGTTCAACGTCAACATTGAGAAAATAACTATTGAAAGGAGATCATCACAACATCATGCTGTTTAAGCAGAAAACCATGCAGGAAATCACCTACAATCCAGTGACGTGCAGTCACTATACTATAGGATGGCAGGTGAGGCGGGGCCTCACCTGCCATCATGGAAAGAACAAAAATGTAAAAAGAAAACATTTTTATTAAATTGTTATATGTATCCAGTGATTATACTATAAAGTTATTTTCCATTTAACTTCACCAGTTTTAGATTATTTTTATTCAAAATCGCTGAATTTTCACATTTGCCGTTCAAATACTGAGAAGAGACGGTGCGGTGAACAGCAGCCAGTTGAGGCACGTCACTCAGTTGTGCCTCACCACGGATTGCGCAATGACTCGGCTATCTGCTGGCCTGCTGTGCAGTGAGACCGTATTGCTATATGAACTATATTATACATTTCCATAGTTTAGTTAGCTGAGGTATATAATGTACAGTGTATTTTGTCAACAACTGTATGTGTGTAACGTATTTCTTGTGCTGAGCGATCATAAAACGGCTGCAAAAGACGCACTAGCTGAGGCTCCAGTAATCCCGCCTCCTGCACCCCCGCTGTAGATTGCAACCCCTGACGGGCGTGTTATATCAACTTAAGCCCACACTTAAACTTTCCACGTGCAAGATTGAATCTATTTAAAAAAGTTATTTCATAAGAAGCCAAAAAGTGCAAAAACAATACTGTTGGTGTTGGAGGAGTTGTGAATGACTGCAGGGCCACAACATTAGGTACACCTGCAGACTGTACAACTCCTCCAACACAAACATTATTGTTTTTGCACTTTTTAGCTTCTTATTAAATAACTTTTGTAACCTATTTTTATGGGCTTTCCTCTTTGTGATGTTAAGTTCCTGTTATGCGCTGTTATACAGTAAATGCCTTGAGCTCTTATTTTGAAGGCGCTAAGCGCGGAAGTGATGACACGTTGGAGTGGAGCGGAAGTTTTTGAAAGAAGGTAAATAAAGTGGTCCTCGTGTAAACTAGAGCCTCCGTGTTTGTTATTTTGTAGTTTCATACAGTATAGGCGACATTTATAAACCCTCGGTTACACTTTTTTAAATAGATTAAATCTTGCACGTGGAAAGTTTAAGTGAGGATTTTAGTTGATATAACACTCCCGTTAGGGGTTACATTAATCCAGCACAACAGCGGCGAATGGACTTCATTTAAAGGTAAAGGTAAGACCATAATAACATTTTTTTAATTAAATGTGCTATTTTTGTGTGCTACAGTTTGTATGTGTAAAGTTAAAGTTAAGTTAAAGTAGCAATGATTGTCACACACACACTAGGTGTAATGAAATTTGTCCTCTGCATTTGACCCATCCCTTGATCACCCCCTGGGAGGTGAGGCGAGCAGTGGGCAGCAGCGGGGCCGCGCCCGGGAATAATTTTTGGTGATTTAACCCCCAATTCCAACCCTTGATGCTGAGTGCCAAGCAGGGAAGAATGCTGGTATGAGCTTTTAAACATAACCCGTTAACTGCTGCCAATCAAATGGTGAATAAGATACTCTTTAGGGTTCATATGTTTGTAAATCTGACTGTGATGAAGTCAGTGCCTCACCAGCCATCAACCTCACCGCACGTCACTGCTACAATCAGAATAAGAATCAAATCAGAATCAGCTTTATTGGACAAGTATGTGAAATACCAGGAATTTGACTTGGTAGGCCTTGCTCTCTTTGTTCATTGTAAACAATAATGATTAACTACAAATATTAACAAGTACTTCAATAAGTCAAATGTAAAAGGCTAATAAATAACAGTGCAGTGATGAATAGAGCAAAGAGCAACAAAGATGATGTCTTGAACATGACTTATTATATTCAAAGTCACAGATTAGCTCCAGTGTTGCGACATTATTGCGATATTTCAACTTAAAATAAGCAGCATTCTGTGTTGGCATTCACAGAAGAACATTAAAAGAGTTTGGTGTTAGCAAAACTGGCCTGAAATATTTTCCCGGTCATGATGAGTTTAAAAGCTGTTCTAAACCAGCTGTAAAAGAAAGCATAGATGAAAGGGTTAAGCATGGAATTGGAGAGGGTCAGCCAGTTTAGTGTCTCTATCACAGCAACGGGCGTGATACGAAAAGTGAAAGGCTGAAAGATGATACAAACAAAGTACGGCGTCCAACATAGAATAAAAACTCCCATCACTGTAGCCAATGTTTTGGTCGCCTTCCTCTCCATCTTACTGACGCCTCCTGGTTTTGAGTTGTGGATGACGCGTACTTGCCTCTGTGCCACGAGAAATATTCTCAAGTAGATGCTGAGCATGATGATGACTGGAATGTAAAAGGAAAATATGCACGCTAGAGTGGTTGATATCAATGCGTCCATTAAACAGCTGCCTTCACATTTGCCTTGATTAAATCCCGCAACCGTGACTCCGATCCCTATCAGTGCAGAAAGCCCCCAGCTTAGCAGGACCATAGCACCAACAACACGGTGGCTGATTTTGCTCCTGTACGTCAGGGGCTGGCACACTGCGTGGTATCTGTCGACAGAAATGCAGCACAGGTTCAGAATGGACGCCGTGCTCAGCGTGACGTCAAAAGTACCTCGTATTTTACACAACAGGCCTTCGTGATGCCAGCAGGAGAACACGGTGAAAGACATACTGAAAGGAAAAACTAGAATCCCGACGAGCAGGTCGGCCACAGCTAAAGACAGAATGAGGTAGTTAGTCGGACTGTGTAGCTGTCGGAAACAAACGACGGCGATTATTACGAGAAGGTTCCCGCATACGGTGCAGAGTGACAAAAAGCCAAGAAAAACATACAAAGCAAGGCACGCAACTGAAGGATGACTTGCAAATATGTAAGTTGTATTATCTAATGTGTAGCAGGGGTGGATGTCATCTAAAACGTTGGTCTTGTTGACAGTCATCTCCTCTTCCATCCCTATGGATTCCTGGAATCAAATACACAATTACTGAAAAGCATACAACACCATCAGGAACATAACATATGACAAACTCTTACCAAGTCAGTTAGAGTATCAATGCTGCTCTCAGTTTCCGTGGAGCCCTTTTCAACTTCCACATAATTAACATAATGCATGCAAATATTTCTCGGCCAATCATTTTGCATTCATTGATGACCGCACGTTTCAGTGGTTTGAGAAGTCTCGCAACAAGTTTGATGCTTGAGGTGGAGACATAGTAAGTACCTTTTACACAGTACCAACTCCCAAAAGATCAGCCAAGTCATCGGCCCACATGATGACCTGCTCACCACGGTCATAAAGCGGAAACTGAGGTGGTACGGACTAGGGTTGCACATCTCTCTCCGATAAACGATTCGATATGCATCTAGATACACAGGTTACGATTCCATTCAAAAACGATATCCTTTTATTACAGACCGATTCGATTGGATTCGATTCCGAACGATACGATTCGATTTGACGGTTAATATTCAAGACTCCAAATCCCCAAGCATTATGGCTTTATGGCACTGGCAAAAAAAACAGAACAACAAAATCACATGTCAATGTATTTATTTTTAGACATGGACCAACAAAAGTCTGGCTGAATTGTAGGATGGGAACTCCAGAGGTAAAAGTAGCACAGAATAGTAACAACAAAGTGCAATATTTCAGCCTGAGCATAGTTTTGAACACTAGAGGTAGGTAACAAAGATTCAATATTTCAACCTGCTGCCAGTGTACGTCAACGATGCTCGACACAATTTAAAAATAGCATGGCTTCTGTCGAGCTTCTCTTCCTTCTTATAAAACCCAAAAACTTTCCACACTTTGGATTTCTGTCTCCCCGATGCGTTGAAAATCTTTCTCGGTCCATTATCACCTTCGGTCAGACTGACGCTTTCGTTCTCCTCCTTCATTTTCCGTGTTGTCCCTTGTTTATCACTCGTGCTAATACTAGCTAGGCGGCTACAGCGTTTGGCGAGTAGCTTCAGCTCTCACGTTGTTTTAGAGACGCTGGCGCATATTGTAATCTAGCCAACCCATGCAAAGCCTCGCGATAACCGATCCATGACTCTATAACCGATTCAGCTAGGAATTCATGAATTATTCGCATTGATTGAGGAGTCTGCTACCGATGCAGCCTAATCGCTCACTTGTTGAATCGAATACTGGGTCGCATCGGTTTTTCGTTCACAACCCTAGTACGGACACATGACCAGATCCTCCCATCCAGAAAAGATGGGAAGATAACATCGGAGAATGGACTCACTTGAAACTCACTGAGGCAATGAGAGCTGCTGAGGACAGTGAGGGATGGAGAGAGCTGGTGAACAGATCGTCTGTGGTGCCCCAACGACTCCCCTGGGTTATGGGATAGGTACAAGGTACAGGTACAGGTACAACTCCTGGTACCTGGGAATCAATACTGATACTCAATGGCACCAATGTGTGTGTTAATAAATGTTAATTTGTTTAAAGGATGATTTTAATCTACATTAAAAACATTTCCTTGTGGTCCAGATAATATTATTGGATGTGCTTTGGTGTACGTTTGTTACGATCTGGTCGCATGATGATGCTGGGTATGTTCTCCCAGGATGCAAAGGACGAATCCGGACAGGACTTGCAGGTAAAGACTTGATTTAATAGTTAAACAACACAAAACAGGTACAAAACAGAAAACAAACCGACTGGATAAGGTGCCGAGCGCACCGGAAGCTAAGGCTACAACTTAGCACAGACTAAGATCACTAGCAGGGGCTAAGAGACAAGCAACAGTCACGTGACGCAAATGAAGAAGCCAGACCGACTGACTGGAAAAGGCAGGCTTAAATAATGTCAGTGATTGCAAACAGGTGCGCGTCCGGAACACAAGCGGCAGGTGAAAATAATAAGTAGCTATGGAAACCAACTCAGAGGTGCACAAACAGGAACTAAAGGAGTCCAAATCTAACAGAAAAACCCTAGTGACTCGAAAAACCCAAACAGAACATGATCCAGGCAGCGGATCACAACAACGTTCTGCGTAAATTTTGCTTCACCATCTTTTAATAGACTTACTGGTCCTCAGATAAGCCAAAAGTTCAACTCAAGGCTTAACTGATTCTCAAATACTTAGTGTGTAAATTTATTGTCACTCAATCTGTGTCGTTAAGATGTCTCTGAATATACTAGGTTGACTGATGCTTAAAAACTCTACACTCGGAGTCTAGTTTCCCCAACGATTTCGCCATTTTTTCCCCTGGTGCACTAATTGACTGAAAGAGCGTGCACACTTCTGACTAAAAAGGTGTGTACAAAAGCTTGCACATTTATGACTAAAAGGCTGAGTACAAAAGTATGCTCATTTATGACTAAAAAGGTGTGTACAAAAGCGCGCACATTTTTGACTAAAAAGGTGTGTACAAAAGCGTGCACATTTCTGACTAACATTTTACATTTTATTTTGAAATATGGAGTTAGCAGTCGTCATTTTGGACATGTAAAAAACAACACACAAAAAATAATACAGTAATGTGAAAATAAATAAAAAAAATATTTAATTGATTATTGTTATATATTGTCATATGTTAATGGTTTTTTTTTTTTTTTTTATAATTTCAAGGCAGTGAATTGTTTTTACTTTTTTATGTAGTTTGTTCTGCGATGAGGTGGCGACTTGTCCAGGGTGTACCCCGCCTTCCGCCCGATTGTAGCTGAGATAGGCTCCAGCGCCCCCCGCGACCCCAAAGGGAATAAGCGGTAGAAAATGGATGGATGGATGTAGTTTGTTTTCTTTTTATTTGAGTCCTTTTAACCGTAAGAAAATAGGCACAATGTAAATTGTTTGCCACTTGCCAAAATGTAAAATTGTATTTGTAGCCATGTCCTGAGTTTTAAGAGCTATTTCCTCTACTTTACACCGTGACATTAATTTAACAGAAATAATTATGTTTTGTCTGTTCCGGTTTCCGAACGTCAACATTGAGAAAATAACTATTGAAAGAAGATCATCACATAGAAAGTCTTCTTCAAAGATTCTGCATCATCCCAAGGATGCTCGGTTTGAATAATTCTTGTTTTCAGAATAAAACACTTACTTTTAGCTTCAACGTCCTGATTGTTTTTAGACTAGCACATTTTAATTCAGAAAGTCTTTTCAGACATCTTCTATCTTCTCAGCTCTTTTTTGTGATATGTGTGCTTTTTTAATGGCCCAGAATGAAGCACATATTTTCTATCCGATTTTTTACATTCAAGTAAAAAAAACTTTTTCAAAATGCATCAAAATAATTTCATGTCAGCAACAAACAAAAACAGGACAACAATTAAAGCGGCAAGCAGCGATGGACGGGACCGACTTTGAGGGCTCATGAAATCCAAACCGGAGCAGTAATTAAAACTCTTTCATCAACTTTTAATCAGAAGGGTTCGATCTCTCTCCTGTGCTAATCTGAAGCCGACACGACAAACGCGCTCAGAGGAGATAATGTTTGAAAAAAGTGACTGTTTTTACACAACTTTTGTTTTGAGGGGGGAATTGCAAACTTCCTGTTGATTTTTGCTGGGGGTTGTCAGTGTATGATATCTAAGTCTAAGTGAGACCTACATAGAGGTTTTTGTTTCATGTCTCTACGACATTCCTACTGGGAGTTACAGGCAGTTTTGTCTGTGTTTTCTTCCTAGGGGGCGCTAGAGCGCAATTTTGAGTTTTGGGGTTTGGTTTTTTTGATTAGATCTCAATTTTTGCCAGTCCTGATGTGTGTGTCCAATTTGGTGAGTTTTGAAGCATGTTAAGGGGGTCAAATTACAGCTCAAAGAGGCAGCGGTATAATAATAAAACGCTACAAATTCAATAGGGTCCTCTGTCCCAAAGGGACTCGGTCCCTTATAATAATACAGTAATGTGCAAATATAAAAAAGTAATATTTTAGTTATTTTTTGATAATTATCAGGCAGCGAATTGTTTTTATTTTTTAATGTAGTTTGTTTTCTTTTTATTTGAGTCCTTTTAATCGTGAGCAAATCGCCACAATGTAAATTGTTTGCCACTTGCCAAAATGTAAAATTGTATTTGTAGTAGAGATGCGCGGTTTGCGGACACAACCGCGGAGTCCGCGGATTATCCGCGGGTCGGGCGGGTAAAAATAGATTTTAAATAGATGCGGGCGGGTTGCGGTTGAACCAATTCGGAAATATATATACATAGTTAAATGTTGTTACCCACATACGAAAAACGAGCAGCACTCTTTGAAACAGTCAATTTTTCATCAGGCACCGCGTCCCAGCAACAGTGGCGCAAGTGAGCGCTCCTTCAGCGCAGCAGGGCGCATTTTAGAGGCCAGGCGCTCTCGCATGAATCCTGGCACTGTAGATGCCATTTTATTCCTGCATAGTGCTAACAAAAAAAAAAGTAAGTAGACATACGGTTGGATATGTTAAACGAATTAGTCTACGTTACCTATAGGCTATACCAAATAAGCCCATGTCTAACCTATATTGAGTTCGGTCAGCTGAATAATTTTGATGGTTACGTGTTGTTTGGGCGCACTACAATGCAAAGGAATTAAGGCAATTGCGTTGTTTATTGTGGGTTTTTTCTATTCGAGATATACTACTATGTGTGAATAATTATTTGGCCTCGCTTTCAAGTGAAGCGCATCTCCGATTGGCGACAATGTAAGGATATTTAGCCTGCTTTGTTTGTCGCGACCGTCTATTTTCATTATAATTCAAGTTTGATGATAAAGTGCAGTCTGATGGGTTTGATTTCCCCCCTTCAGCTATTTGCCTTGGCCAATAAGTTGCAGGTAATTTGTTATTATTATTTATTTAATTTATTTTTGTTTAAATAGAGATGACATACATATGTTATTGTATAATTTAAGCGTGATTGACAGCCTAAGGCTTATAAGGCACATTTTTTAAATATTTTTTTTATTTCAACTTAAAAACGTATGAGCCTATGCCTACAACATAGGCCATGTGTTTATCTTTATTTTCCTGCCTGTCGTTGACAATGGAGATTGTCTGATATTTTGTCATGGCTGGCTGCAGATCAATCAATAAAAGTTCATCTTTGTCGCGAAATTGTTCACTGCTTCACTGTGCACCCCGCCCTCGTCCCTATTTGAGCATTATAACGTTAACAAGTTAATATTCATTGAAATAAATTCAGAACATTTTTTTTACCTAACGAAAATATAGGCCTAGTCTTTCTAAAACCTTTTTTTAACTTCTTAAAAGCCTCGTTCGGCTTGCTGCAACTGCGCACACAAAGTGTGAGGAACGCACTCCTGATCTGAGGGCATTGGCAACAATAGTCAACACTTTCTTAATGGAAATGACAATAATATTATAATAATGATAAATAATATTATCACGCATTAATATCTCTTAGCCACGAATGCGTGGCCAAGAGATGCGTGGCACACATTGAATGTCTCTGCTGCATTGGATCAGTCTCCTTTCTTTAACAGGCAAAAGCTTTATAACCTCACTAATGCCTTGCATCGTCTATATTAGATGTATAACAATGGGCGGGTGCGGGCGGGCGGGTGTGGTTTTGATAAAATGTTGGTTCGGGTGGATAGCGGATGGATGACGACTTTTGTGATGCGGTTGCGGATGAAATAACTGCCTATCCGCGCATCTCTAATTTGTAGCCATGTCCTTAGTTTTAAGAGTTATTTCCTCTACTTTACACTGTGCCATTAATTTAACACAAATAATTATGTTTGGTCTGTTCCGGTTTCCAAACGTCAACATTGAGAAAATAACTATTGAAAGAAGATCATCACAACATCATGCTGTTAAGGCAGAAATCCATGCAGGAAATCACCTACAATCAGAATAAGAATCAAATCAGAATCAGCTTTATTGGACAAGTATGTGAAATACCAGGAATTTGACTTGGTAGGCCTTGCTCTCTTTGTTCATTGTAAACAATAATGGTTAACTACAAATATTAACAAGTACTTCAATAAGTCAAATGTAAAAGGCTAATAAATAACAGTGCAGTGATGAATAGAGCAAAGAGCAACAAAGATGATGTCTTGAACATGACTTATTATATTCAAAGTCACAGATTAGCTCCAGTGTTGCGACATTATTGCGATATTTCAACATAAAATAAGCAGCATTCTGTGTTCATTCACAGAAGAACATTAAAAGAGTTTGGTGTTAGCAAAACCGGCCTGAAATATTTTCCCGGTCATGATGAGTTTAAAAGCTGTTCTAAACCAGCTGTAAAAGAAAGCATAGATGAAGGGGTTAAGCATGGAATTGGAGAGGGTCAGCCAGTTTAGTGTCTCTATCACAGCAACGGGCGTGATACGAAAAGTGAAAGGCTGAAAGGTGATATAAACAAAGTACGGCGTCCAACATAGAATAAAAACTCCCATCACTGTAGCCAATGTTTTGGTCGCCTTCCTCTCCATCTTACTGACGCCTCCTGGTTTTGAGTTGTGGATAACACGTACTTGTTTCTGTGCCACGAGAAATATTCTCAAGTAGATGCTGAGCATGATGATGACTGGAATGTCAAAGGAAAATATGCACCCCAAAATGATTGATATCAATGCGTCCATTAAACAGGTGCCTTCACATTTGCCTTGATTAAATCCCGCAACCGTGACTCCGATCCCTATCAGTGCAGAAAGCCCCCAGCTTAGCAGGACCATAGCACCAACAACACGGTGGCTGATTTTGCTCCTGTACGTCAGGGGCTGGCACACCGCGTGGTATCTGTCGACAGAAATGCAGCACAGGTTCAGAATGGACGCCGTGCTCAGCGTGACGTCAAAAGTACCTCGTATTTTACACAACAGGCCTTCGTGATGCCAGCAGGAGAACACGGTGAAAGACATACTGAAAGGAAAAACTAGAATCCCGACGAGCAGGTCGGCCACAGCTAAAGACAGAATGAGGTAGTTAGTCGGACTGTGTAGCTGTCGGAAACAAACGACAGCGATTATTACGAGAAGGTTCCCGCATGCGGTGCAGAGTGACAAAAAGCCAAGAAAAACATACAAAGCAAGGCACGCAACTGAAGGATGACTTGCAAATATGTAAGTTGTATTATCTAATGTGTAGCAGGGGTGGATGTCATCTAAAACGTCGGTCTTGTTGACAGTCATCTCCTCTTCCATCCCTATGGATTCCTGGAATCAAATACACAATTACTGAAAAGCATACAACACCATCAGGAACATAACATATGACAAACTCTTACCAAGTCAGTCAGAACATCAATGCTGCTCTCAGTTTCCGTGGAGCCCTTTTCAACTTCCACATAATTAACATAATGTATGCAAATATTTCTCGGCCAATCATTTTGCATTCATTGATGACCGCACGCTTCAGTGGTTTGAGAAGTCTCGCAACAAGTTTGATGCTTGAGGTGGAGACATAGTAAGTACATTTTACACAGTACCAACTCCCAAAAGATCAGCCAAGTCATGGGCCCACATGATGACCTTCTCACCACGGTCATAAAGCGGAAACTGAGGTGGTACGGACTAGGGTTGCACATCTCTCTCTGATAAACGATTCGATATGCATCTAGATACACAGGTTACGATTCGATTCAAAAACGATATCTTTTTATTACAGACCGGTTCAATTGGATTGGATTCCGAACGATACGATTCGATTTGACGGTTAATATTCAAGACTCCAAATCCCCAAGCATTATGGCTTTATGGCACTGGCAAAAAAAACAGAACAACAAAATCACATGTCAATGTATTTATTTTTAGACATGGACCAAAAAAAGTCTGGCTGAATTGTAGGATGGGAACTCCAGAGGTAAAAGTAGCACAGAATAGTAACAACAAAGTGCAATATTTCAGCCTGAGCATAGTTTTGAACACTAGAGGTAGGTAACAAAGATTCAATATTTCAACCTGCTGCCAGTGTACGTCAACAATAAAAATAGCATGGCTTCTGTCGAGCTTCTCTTCCTTCTTATAAAACCCAAAAACTTTCCACACTCTGGATTTCTGTCTCCCCGATGCGTTGAAAATCTTTCTCGGTCCATTATCACCTTCGGTCAGACTGACGCTTTCGTTCTCTTCCTTCATTTTCCGTGTTGTCCCTTGTTTATCACTCGTGCTAATACTAGCTAGGCGGCTACCGCGTTTGGCGAGTAGCTTCAGCTCTCGCATTGTTTTAGAGACGCTGGCGCATATTGTAATCTAGCCAACCCATGCAAAGTCTTGCGATAACCGATCCATGACTCTATAACCGATTCAGCTAGGAATTCATGAATTATTCGCATTGATTGAGGAGTCTGCTACCGATGCAGCCTAATCGCTCACTTGTTGAATCGAATACTCGGTCGCATCGGTTTATCGTTCCCAACCCTAGTACGGACACAGGACCAGATCCTCCCATCCAGAAAAGATCGGAAGATAACATCGGAGAATGGACTCACTTGAAACTCACTGAGGCAATGAGAGCTGCTGAGGACAGTGAGGGATGGAGAGAGCTGGTCAACAGATCGTCTGTGGTGCCCCAACGACTCCCCTGGGTTATGGGATAGGTACAAGGTACAGGTACAGGTACAACTCCTGGTACCTGGGAATCAATACTGATACTCAATGGCACCAATGTGTGTGTTAATAAGTGTTAATTTGTTTAAAGGATGATTTTAATCTACATTAAAAACACTTCCTTGTGGTCCAGATAATATTATTGGATATGCTTTGGTGTACGTTCTGCGTACATTTTGCTTCACCGTCTTTTAATAGACTTACTGGTCTTGAGATAAACCAAAAGTTCAACTCATAACTGATTCTCAAATACTTAGTGTGTAAATTTATTGTCACTCAATCTGTGTCGCTAAGATGTCTCTGAATATACCAGGTTGCTGACATCAGCCAAAACCCCGCTAGTTCGGGCCACTCCAGGTGGCACAGTCAACACATTACAGCAGGGGTCCCCAAACTTTTTGACCCGGGGGCCGTATTGGGTTAAAACAATTTGACCAGGGGCCGCGCTCTATATATATATATATATATATATATATATATATATATATATATATATATTGTCAGAGGCAGATATTTACATATATCCGAATTTAAGTGTTACTTCTTTTCTTTTCATTTTCATATTACAAAACAGCTAGTGTTTTTCTTCCAAATGTGGTCTTTTGGTTGTCTGCAAAACTGTGTGCTTAACCTTGAAGTGAGGAATGTTAGAGAGAGAGATCATGGACATTTGTTTTGGCTAGAGAGACATGACTGCCAGGGACTTAAGAGGGGAGAGGGTTTTTTGGGGGGTTGGGGGGGCAGACCAGCTTAGCGAAGCGATAGAATGTTCTATGCTGGACTGGTCTCAATGTATATATGCAAAGCTTTGCAAATATATTACAAAATACCTATTCTGTCTCTGGTGGTTTTTCTACTCAGCTTTAAGTGTCGTAAAGAGCTTGGGAGCGACTTGTGACTTGAATTCCCTGGGAGGAACAACTGGTCCAAAACGCAACAATTTGGGGGCCTCGTCCGGTGCGACACGCTGAGAATTGGACACCTCTTGCACTCTTCTGGACAGACTCACTAGTGGCCAAAAATAAAACAAGGTAAGCAGAGCCTTTTTCTAAAATCTGCTTTAGGAGTCTGTCTTGAAGTATGTAAGTCAAACACTGTTTGTACCCCAGACACAGAGTGGACATTTTGATGGATTGATTGCATTTTTGCCTTGTCCGCCATTACATAAAAAGTTGTAAATAAGTGGTCAAGTCGTGTCATTGTGTCTCGACTACAGTGACGGGCAGTTTCATTGACGAATAAACTAATAGTTGGGTGTAGCTCACCCTGGGTCATTGGTCGCCGCCTAAACGAGTAATATATATATATATAAACTGTCTTTTCCTTAAACTGAACAAAAGTCATATGTCCACTGATGCTTAATAACTCTACACTCGGAGTCTAGTTTCCCCAACGATTTCGCCATTTTTCCCCCTCGTGCACTAACTGACTGAAAGATCGCGCACTTGCCGCCTTTGTGGCGCAAGCGTGATGACGTCCCGTTACCGCTGGGAAAATGCATTTTTAGACAATATGATTTGCTTGAGCGGCTAGAACACCCAATAACAAGCGGTAGAATATGGATTGATGGATGGGTGAAAAAGGACAGATTAAAAAAAATGTATGTATACCATTTTTTTTTTTTTAGTCGGGACTACCCGCGGGCCGGATTTTGGACACTGGCGTGCCGTATCTGCCTACGAGACCCAGTAACAAGCGGTAGAAAATGGATTGATGAATGGGTGAAAAAGGACAGATTAAAACAAATAATAATAAATAAATAAATAAACTTTTTTTTTTTTACTTGGTTCTACCCGCGGGCCGGATTTTGGACGCTGGCATGCCGTATCTGCCTAGGAGACCCAGTGACAAGCGGTAGAAAATGGATTGATGGATGGGCGAAAAAGGAAATATAAAAAAAAATATATATATATATATATATATATATATATATATATATATATATATATATATATATATATATATATATGTATATATATATATATATATATATATATATGTATATTTTTTTTTAGTCGGGACTATCCGCGGGTCGGATTTTGGACGCTGGCGTGCCGTATCTGCCTACGAGACCCAGTAACAAGCGGTAGAAAATGGATTGATGGATGGGCGAAAAAGGAAATATAAAAAAAATATATATATATATATATATACATCCATCCATCCATCCATTTTCTACCGCTTATTCTATATATATATACAGTATATATATATATATATATATATATTTATTTTTTTTTACTTGGTATTACCCGCGGGCCGGATTTTGGAAGCTGGCGTGCCGTATCTGCCTAGGAGACTCAGTAACAAGCGGTAGAAAATGGATTGATGAATGGGTGAAAAAGAAGAGATAAAAAAAAAAAATTATTAAAAAAATAAATAAATTTTAAAAAAATTTATTTTTATTTTTATTTTTTTTACTTGGACTACATGCGGGCCGTAGTTTTGGGACCCCTGCATTACAGTCTCAAGGTTTGGCTCAAAGCAAAAAAACAAAACAAAATAATGATCTAGCTTGAATAATCTCAACTGATGCGTAAGTGGAGAAACTATTTTGGTTCAATTTCCTGCTTGTCTCCCCGAGCGCTGTTTCCCTTCACCTGCTGCTGATTGGCAGCCGGGCCACACCTGGTGTTAATCAGCAGGCTGCTATTTATGCCTGCCCTGTTCCTCAGGGCTCGAGGATTGATTTATGTTTTGGACTGTTTACATGCACGAGTGCTTCTTTCTCTGTTTAAATATACAAACCCCGTTTCCATATGAGTTGGGAAATTGTGTTAGATGTAAATATAAACGGAATACAATGATTTGCAAATCCTTTTCAACCCATATTCAGTTGAATGCACTACAAAGACAACATATTTGATGTTCAAACTCATAAACTTTATTTTTTTTTGAAAATAATAAATAACTTAGGAGACCCAGTGTGTTACATGGCCTTTCCTTTTAACAACACTCAGTAAACTTTTGGGAACTGAGGAGACACATTTTTTAAGCTTCTCAGGTGGAATTATTTCCCATTCTTGCTTGATGTACATCTTAAGTTGTTCAACAGTCCGGGGGTCTCCGTTGTGGTATTTTAGGCTTCATAATGCGCCACACATTTTCAATGGGAGACAGGTCTGGACTACAGGCAGGCCAGTCTAGTACCCGCACTCTTTTACTATGAAGCCACGTTGATGCAACACGTGGCTTGGCATTGTCTTGCTGAAATAAGCAGGGGCGTCCATGGTAACGTTGCTTGGATGGCAACATATGTTGCTCCAAATCCGGAGGACACAACGTCCACAGTTTCCAAAAACTATTTGAAATGTGGACTCGTCAGACCACAGAACACTTTTCCACTTTGCATCAGTCCATCTTAGATGAGCTCAGGCCCAGGGAAGCCGACGGCGTTTCTGGGTGTTGTTGATAAATAGTTTTCGCCTTGCCCATGTGGTGATATCCTTCACACACTGATGTCGCTTGTTGATGCAGTACAGCCTGAGGGATCGAAGGTCACGGGCTTAGCTGCTTACGTGCAGTGATTTCTCCAGATTCTCTGAACCCTTTGATGATATTACGGACCGTAGATGGTGAAATCCCTAAATTCCTTGCAATAGCTGGTTGAGAAAGGTTTTTCTTAAACTGTTCAACAATTTGCTCACCCATTTGTTGTCAAAGTGGTGACCCTCGCCCCATCCTTGTTTGTGAATGACTGAGCATTTCATGGAATCTACTTTTATACCCAATCATGGCACCCACCTGTTCCCAATTTGCCTGTTCACCTGTGGGATGTTCCAAATAAGTGTTTGATGAGCATTCCTCAACTTTATCAGTATTTATTGCCACCTTTCCCAACTTCTTTGTCACGTGTTGCTGGCATCAAATTCTAAAGTTAATGATTATTTGCAAAAAAAATGTTTATCAGTTTGTAGCATATTCAACTGAATATGGGTTGAAAATGATTTGCAAATCATTGTATTCCGTTTATATTTACATCTAACACAATTTCCCAACTCATATGGAAACGGGGTTTGTATGTATATAGTGTATATATACAATAAATCATAGTGCTAAAACGACTTCCGGACGGCTTCGAAGCGATTCTGGTCCACCATCCACCGCCTCGGGGGGGGGGGGGAGCAGTGCACTGTCAACACCGTGTATGGTGAGGATGGTGTGCTGCTGACCACTACTGCGGCTGTTGTGGATCGGTGGAGGGAATACTTGGAAGACCTCCTCAATCCCGCCAACACATCTTCCTATGAGGAAGCAGTGCCTGGGGAATCTGTGGTGGGCTCTCCTATTTCTGTGGCTGAGGTTGCCGAGGTAGTTAAAAAGCTCCTCAGTGGCAAGGCCCCGGGTTGGATGAGATCCGCCCGGAGTTCCTTAAGGCTCTGGATGCTGTGGGGCTGTCTTCGTTGACAAGACTCTACAACATCGCGTGGACAAACTAAAATCATCAGCCCGGAGGTTGGGTCTTGGGCGCAGTTGGGTGTACCAACAGGACAATGACCCCAAACACACGTCAAAAATGGTAAAGGAATGGCTAAATCAGGCTAGAATGAAGATTTTAGAATGGCCTTCCAAAGCCCTGACTTAAACGTGTGGACAATGCTGAAGAAACAAGTCCATGTCAGAAAACCAACAAATTTAGCTGAACTGCACCAATTTTGTCAAGAGGATTGGTCAAAAATTCAAGCAGAAGCTTGTGGATGGCTACCAAAAGCGCCTTATTGCAGTGAAACTTGCCAAGGGACATGTAAGCAAATATTAACATTGCTGTATGTATACTTTTGACCCAGCACATTTGCTCACATTTTCAGTAGACCCATAATAAATTCATAAAAGAAGCAAACTTCATGAATGTTTTTTGTGACCAACAAGTATGTGCTCCAATCACTCTATCACAAACAAATAAGAGTTCTAGAATTTATTGGAAACTCAAGACAGCCATGACATTATGTGCACTGCAAAAACTGAAATCTAAGTAAGATGAAGTATCTCAAATAAGGGTGATATTTGCTTATTTTCTGTCTGATAAGATAATTCTTCTCACTAAGCAGATTTTATGCTAGAGTGTTTTACTTGTTTTAAAGGGGAACATTATCACAATTTCAGAAGGGTTAAAACCATTAAAAATCAGTTCCCAGTGGCTTATTTTATTTTTCCAAGTTTTTTTTCAAAATTTTACCCATCACGCAATATCTCTAAAAAAAGCTTCAAAGTGCCTGATTTTAACCATCGTTATAAACACCCGTCCATTTTCCTGTGACGTCACAAAGTGATGCCAATACAAACAAACATGGCGGATAGAACAGCAAGGTATAGGACATTAGCTCGGATTCAGACTCCTATTTCAGCGGCTTAACACTGTCTGATAAGATAATTACTAACAACTATGAACTAGGTTTACAGCATATGAAATACATTTGGCAACAACATGCACTTTGAGAGTGCAGACAGCCCATTTCAGGCGCGCTAAGAACATATATTTTTCCACGATTTCAGCACTCAGGTTAACCATACCTAAATAGACACAATATACTGCATTACACAAGACTACCCGAATGTACTCGAATGATTGAAAAAAATAAATGTTTTTAAGCTAAATTATTGGTAAACACAGTTTATGTATAATAATTTACGTAAAACTGCGAGTAATGAATAAAGTTTTCATCAATTTATATATTCTGTAGACATACCCTCATCCGCTCTCTTTTCCTGAAAGCTGATCTGTCCAGTTTTGGAGTTGATGTCAGCAGGCCAGGGAAGCTAGGGTCGATATTCTTCTCTTGATCACCTTCGGTGGCATAAGGGACGGTGTGAGCCAAGACATCCAGGGGGTTTAGCTCGCTCGTCTGCGGGAACAAACTGCCGCCATTGCTTGCCGTGCTACCGAGGGCCTTTGTCCCTGAATTCCTCACACGCTCCGGCAGATTCAATGGGGGTCTGGCGGCAGATTTCTTTGACTTTATCGTTGGAAATGCATCTGCTTTGAGTGTCGCAGGATATCCACACATTCTTACCATCTCTGTCGTATAGCATAGCTTTCGTCGGTAAAGTGTGCGGAACAAACGACTGACCATTTCGTCGGCTTTCCCCACAGCCTCGTATTTTGAACAAATTTCGTACAATTTCTTGCCACTTTCGCATCTTTGGGCCACTGGTGCAACTTGAATCCGTCCCTGTTCGTGTTGTTACACCCTCCGACAACACACCGACGAAAGTGAGAAAATGGCGGATTGCTTTTCTCCGAGAACGAATAATAGAAAGGCGTTTAATTTGCCAAAATTCACCCATTTAGAGTTCGGAAATCGGTTAAAAAAATATATGGTCTTTTTTCTGCAACATCAAGGTATATATTGACGCTTACATAGGTCTGGTGATAATGTTCCCCTTTAAGTGTTTTGGTCCTAAATGATCTCAGTAAGATATTACAGCTTGTTGCTGAGATTTGATGACCTATATTGAGTAAATCATGCTTGGAACTAGAATATCAACTGTTGCAAAGCTGTGTCACACCTGTTTGCCATCACTGACACTATTTAAGCCTGCCTTTCTATTCACTCGTCCTGTCCTCCTTGTTTGCGGTAAG
Organism: Nerophis lumbriciformis; assembly: GCF_033978685.3. Taxonomy (NCBI): domain Eukaryota; kingdom Metazoa; phylum Chordata; class Actinopteri; order Syngnathiformes; family Syngnathidae; genus Nerophis; species Nerophis lumbriciformis. Next base: position 9,520,969 of record NC_084573.2, on the reverse strand, counting down.
CTACAGTCACGTTGGTTTGTGCTAAGTGTTAGCCTTAACTTCCCGTGCATTTGGCACGCTTTTCTCTTGCTTGTTTTCTGTTTGTCTATGATTTACTACTATTAAATCATCTCTTACCTTCACGTCTTTGTCCGGAATGTCCGTGGTGCACTGGAGGAACGATCCCGCATAAATATGCGATCCCCACGTGAAAATGACAGCCAAATGGACTTTGCTGTTTTATTTTCAATGAAACAATAGAAAAGATGTAATCCTATAGTAGTACAGTTGGCACAGTACAGTAAACTGACAGTTAATATTTAAACATGTAACATTTCTAACAATTTTGAACAGAAATAGTTCATGCACATTCAGATAAATTCTTCAAAATTACAATACAAAAAAATTGCCCGTATATACAGTATACAGTTAGGTCCATAAATATTTGGACATTGACACAATTTTCAGTATTCCAGCTCTGTACAACACTACAATGGATTTGAAATGAAACAATCAAGATCTGCTTTAAGTGCAGACTTTGAGCTTTAATTTGAGGGTATTTACATCCAAATCAGGTGAACGGTGTAGGAATTACAACACATTTTATAAGTGCCTTCCACTTTTTAAGGGACCAAAAGTAATTGGACAAACTAATATAATCATAAATAAAATTGTCATTTTGTAATACTTTGTTGCAAATCCTTTGCAGTCAATGACAGCCTGAAGTGTGGAAGCCATAGACATCACCAGACGCTGGGTTTGGTCCCTGGTGATGCTTTGCCGGGCCTCTGCTGCAGCTGTCTTCACTTCCTGCTTGTTCTTTGGGCATTTTCCCTTCAGTTTTGTCTTCAGCAAGGGAAATTCATGCTCAATCGGATTCAGGTCAGGTGATTGACTTGGCCATTGCAGGACATTCCACTTCTTTGCCTTAAAGAAACTATTTGGTTGCTTTCGCAGTATGCTTGGGGTCGTTGTCCATCTGCATTGTGAAGCGCCGTCCAATGACTTTTGAAGCATTTGGCTGAATATGAGCAGATAATATTGCCCCAAACACTTCAGAATTCATTCTGCTGCTTTTGTCAGCTGTCACATCATCAATAAATATAAGAGATCCAGATCCACTGGCAGCCATGCATGCCACTACCACCACCATGCTTCACTGATGAGGTGGTATGCTTTGGATCTTGAGCAGTTGCTTCCCTCCTCCATACTCTTCTCTTTCCATCATTCTGCTACAAGTTGATCTTGGTCTCATCTGTCCATAAGATGTTGTTCCAGAACTGCACAGGTTCTTTTAGATGTTTCTTGGCAAACTCTAATCTGGCCTTCCTGTTTTTGAGGCTCACCGATGGTTTACACCTTGTGATGAACCCTCTGTATTTCCTCTGGAGAAGTCGTCTCTTAATTGTTGACTTGGACACACATCCACCTACTGTACCTCCTGGAGAGTTTTCTTCATCTGGCCAACTGTTGTGAAGGGCTTTTTCTTGACAAGGGAAAGGATTTGTCTGTCATCCACCACACTTGTTTTCCGTGGTCTTCCAGGTCTTTTGGTGTTGCTGAGCTCAGCAGTGTGTTCTCTCTTTTTTAAGAATGTACCAAACAGTTGATTTGGCCACACCTCATGTTTTTGCTATTTATCTGATGGCTTTGTTTTGATTTTTCAGTCTAATGATGGCTTGCTTCACTGATAGTGACAGCTCTTTGGACTTCATATTAAGAGATGACCTCCCCAGATTCCAAATGAATATACCACACTTGAAATGCCATCTAGGCCTTTTATCTGCTCTTCGCAAATGAAATAAATGGAAAAAAAACAAGGGAATAACACAAACGTGGCCATGGAACAGCTAAGCAGCCAATTGTCCAATTACTTTTGGTCCCTTAAAAAGTGGAAGGCACATATAAAATGTGTTGTAATTCCTACACCGTTCACCTGATTTGATGTAAATACCCTCAAATTAAAGCTCAAAGTCTGCACTTAAAGCACATCTTGATTGTTTCATTTCAAATCCATTGTGGTGTTGTACACAGCTGGAATACTGAAAATTGTGTCAATGTCCAAATATTTATGGACCTAACTGTATATATATATATATATATGTATATTTATATATTTTTTTTAGTATAAGTTTGGTGATTTCAAGAAATGTAATGCAGAGCGCATATCATTATGTCAAGATAATGGCACCAGCATTTACTTCATTTAAGAATATTTTTCAACATACTGAGAAAAAAGTTTCATATTTGTTTTTTCTATCAAGAGAAGTGCACTTGTTATTAGTGAGAATATACCGTATTTTTCGGAGTATAAGTCGCACCGGAGTATAAGTCGCACCTGCCGAAAATGCATAATAAAAAAGGAAAAAAACATATATAAGTCGCACTGGAGCCCGGCCAAACTATGAAAAAAACTGCGACTTATAGTCCGAAAAATACGGTACTTATTTTAAGGTATTTTGGGGTTCATTGAGGTTATCTAATTTTACTTGTCTTGGAAAGTCTTGACAAGCCAAATTTTCTTGTTCTATTGGCAGATAATTTTGCTTAATTCAAGTGAATTACCCCTAAATTTCTCCTTGTTTTTGAACACTGACTTTTTGCAGTGTTTCTTTGCCAGCGTTCTATGCTTGTGTGTGTGTGTGTGTGTGTGTGTGTGTGTGTGTTTTCCCGACGGGATCACCACCTTATCGTGGTGGGGCACTTTGCGCGTCTCCATGACCCCTAGAGCTATGTCGGCTGGAGTCTTGTACTCCTGGCAGGGTTACCCAAGCCGAACAGGTCGAAGGGTAGAGTCCAGACTAAGAGTGATCCCGAAGACCTCAACGGTGGAGCAGGCAGAAGATGGTAGCAGTGAGAAGCACCACAATGGCTGTAAAAGCGGACGAAGGCTAAGGGAGCACACCCTGACAGAAAAGCAAGCTGGTGGCGACAAGCTTAGAGGCGGTTTCCCAAAAACCTGGATTCCGGCAGCTTCCTGCAGTTGTAAGAAGATGCCGGTCGTCTAGGGTCTCCCTTGCCACTGGAACGATCTTCTTACAATCAAGGTAGTGGCGTTGGGAAAAGCGCACCCCTCATGCCACTCTAAAAACCATCATTGCGCAGGTATCTTCTTTACCTGAGTCTCCGACCTCAAAAGATCGGACTTTTCAAACATCAGCAGACTCATAAATAAAAGAAGATGGTCATCATCGAATCGATGGACAACCATAAGCAAGCAAGTGTTTTCGCACAAAGCACCTCTCACACAACACGTTGATGACAATTCACGTGCAGCTTACCCATACCGAGCATATTATTCAAGTCTGGTGTCTGAACAATCACTTCGACATATTTTTCCAGATATAACTTTTTTAAAGGCAGACCTGTACCAGCTGTAAAAGAACGCATAAATAAAAGGGTTGAGCATTGAATTTGACATTACCAGCCAGGAAAGAACTTCAGCTCCCACAAATCTCACTGACACCTTGCTGATAAAAGATATCATAATGAATATAAAGAAAGGACTACAACAGAGTAAGAAGGCGCTAATAACTATAGCCAGAGTTTTAGTGGCCTTGCTCTCCATCTTTCTGACAGTTGCTCCTGGCGTCCTGCTGGGATAGGTTCTGTTTTGGATGCTGCGTGCCTGTTTCTGTGCTACAAAGAAGATCTTTGCGTATATGCATAGGATTATGATCATAGGAATGTAAAAGGTTAAAATGGGCCCTGAAACATTCACCATAAAAACATAAATATAACATTCTTCTCCGCATTTTGCATAGTGTAAGGTTGCAAACACAAAACCAACAGACAGTAGAAATGAAGAACTCCAACTCAACAAGATCATGAACACAACGACACTAACAGTGATTGTAGTTTTATACAGCAGAGGTTTACACACTGCGTAGTATCTGTCTATGGAAATACACATTAAATTCAGAATAGAAGCTGTGGTCAGTGTTACTTTAAAGCATTGTTGCGCTCTACAAACCAAACCTCCATGGGTCTTACAGTAATCCTTACTGAATTCTCTGCTGAGAGGAATGATTAAAAGACCCACAAGTAAGTCCGACACAGCCAGGGAGAGAATGAGATAGTTAGTAGGAGTGTGAAGCTGTTTGAAATAAATGACAGACATGATAATCAGGAGGTTTCCACATATGATGACAACAGCTATCAAGTAAGGGAATATTCTCAGTAAATCGCAGGTAAAGTTTGGTTGACAGGAAATTGTGACTTCAGTTGTGTTGTTTTTGCCTTCTGGTGCCATGTTTCGTTGAGCTGAAAAACAAATAAGTTATTATGAGAGATTAAAAAGTCTCAAGTCGGATATATTATATATACCTGTTTTGAATGAATCCTTGATGAATCATGACTGTTGTGTGTCCTTCAGAACCGTGTTACTGTATGTACTCAAGTTATATATCAGTGGTCATCTAATTTGCATAGCATTTAAATTTTTCCTTGTCCAATCAAATGTAGGACTGTAGTTTGTTGATGTCGGGGCCAAGGAAACTGTCATGGACTGTCATGTCTGGTCTGACTTTTTTGTTTTTTTTCCTACTTTGGTGTGGTCCTCCATGTTTAGTTGTCTTATTTTGGTTTCACTTCCTCTCTGGCTCCACCCTTCCTCTGCTTCTGAACAGTTCTCCTCACCTGCTCTTGATTAGCGATCAGTTGACTCAACTGTGTCTGATCCCAAATCAAGGTTTTTCATGCCGATGTAACCTGCATCTCAATGTTGGATGATTATAATTTGTCGTGTTTGCGCTTTGCCTACCATTTTTGCTTCATTCCTAAACGTGCACAGCTTCCGTTGTACAACTTGTGCGCTTCCCTGCTGCACTAGCAACTTGTGTTGGATGAATAAATGCCTTATTTTACCTTCAATTGTCTCCTGTATCTGCATTTTTTGGTCAAAACTACCTTAACCATGCGCAACCGTAACAGAATGATCCAACCGCAAATTGAACACGCGGTAACTACCTTTAAAGGGGAACATTATCACAATTTCAGAATTGTTAAAACCATTAAAAATCAGTTCCCAGTGGCTTATTATATTTTTCGAAGTTTTTTTCAAAATTTTACCCATCACGCAATATCCCTAAAAAAAGCTTCAAAGTGCCTGATTTTAACCATCGTTATAAACACCCGTCCATTTTCCTGTGACGTCACATAGTGAAGCCAACACAAACAAACATGGCGGAAAGAACAGCAAGCTATAGCGACATTAGCTTGGATTCAGACTCGGATTTCAGCGACTTAAGCAATTCAACAGATTACGAATGTATTGAAACGGATGGTTGTAGTGTGGAGGCAGGTAGCGAAAACGAAATTGAAAAAAAAACTGAAGCTATTGAGCCATATCGGTTTGAACCGTATGCAAGCAAAACCGACAAACGACACGACAGCCAGTGACACAAGAGAAAGCGAGGACGAATTTGGCGATCGCCTTCTAACCAACGATTGGTATGTGTTTGTTTGGCATTAAAGGAAACTAACAACTATGAACTAGGTTTACACCATATGAAATACATTTGGTAACAACATGCACTTTGAGAGTGGAGACAGCCCAATTTTCATCAATTAATATATTCTGTAGATATACCCTCATGTCAGCAGGCCAGGGAAGCTAGGGTCGATATTCTTCTCTTGATCATCTTCGGGACGGTGTGAGCCAAGACATCCAGGGGGTTTAGCTCGCTCGTCTGCGGGAACAAACTGCCGCCATTGCTTGCCGTGCTACCGAGGCCCTTTGTCCCTGAATTGCTCACACACTCCGGCAGATTCAATGGGGGTCTGGCGGCAGATTTCTTTGACTTTATCATTGGAAATGCATCTGCTTTGAGTGTCGCAGGATATCCACACATTCTTGCCATCTCTGTCGTAGCATAGCTTTCGTCGGTAAAGTGTGCGGAACAAACGTCCAATTTCTTGCCACTTTCGCATCTTTGGGCCACTGGTGCAACTTGAATCCGTCCCTCTTCGTGTTGTTACACCCTCCGACAACACACCGACGAGGCATGATGTCTCCAAGGTACGGAAAACAGTCGAAAAAACGGAAAATAACAGAGCTGATTTGACTCGGTGTTTGAGAAAATGGCGGATTGCTTCTCGTTGTGACGCCATCGCTCCGAGAGCGAATATTAGAAAGGCGTTTAATTCGCCAAAATTCACCCATTTAGAGTTCGGAAATCGGTTAAAAAAAAAAAAGGTATTTTTTCCTGCAACATCAAGGTATATATTGACGCTTACATAGGTCTAGGCTATTTTGGCTTGCTAGCTCCCACACTAGCCCCTTTAGTTTTGTACCTTAAGTGCTATGAGCACGCTTTTCTTTGTTCCCGTCTGATTTTATGTTTTAATAAATCATTTCCTACCTGCACGCTGTGTCCGAAGCCGTCTGCATTCCTGGGAGAACAACCTCGCATCATCATGCGACCCAGTCGTCACACTGAACACTTCAAACGAACTCTGGCTGATGGTGACGAGAGTCCCGTCACATTCTGGAACACACGATTTTACATGTAATGTTTTTACACGTGGCGTGGTTGGGGCGGGGGCGCGGTTGGGGGCGTGGTTAAGAGGGGAGGAGTATATTTACAGCTAGAATTCACCAAGTCAAGTATTTCATATATATATATATATATATATATATATATATATATATATATATATATATATATATCCCCGCGACCCCGAAGGGAATAAGCGGTAGTAAATGGAAGAATGGATGGATGGATATATATATATATATATATATATATATATATATATATATATATATATATATATATATATATATATATATATATATATATATATATATATAAAAGAAATAATTGACTTTCAGTGAATTCTAGCTATATATATATAAATAAAAGAAATACTTGAATTTCAGTGTTCATTTATTTACACATATACACACACATAACACTCATCTACTCATTGTTGAGTTAAGGGTTGAATTGTCCATCCTTGTTCTATTCTCTGTCACTATTTTTCTAACCATGCTGAACACTCTGATTATGCATTGCTGTGTGGCACGCACAAAAGTGCTTTCATCAAATGCACTAGATGGCAGTATTGTCCTGTTTAAGAGTGTCACAACATTGCTGTTTACGGCAGACGGACTACTTTACTGTAGACGTTCTTTATATTGTGGGAAAGCGGACTCATGTCCGCTTTCCCACAATATCCGCCTGAATTTCGGGAGATTTTCGGGAGAAAATTTGTCCCGGGAGGTTTTCGGGAGAGGCGCTAAATTTCGGGAGTCTCCCGGAAAATCCGGGCGGGTTGGCAAGTATGCCCAATACAAACAGCGTCTGTTTTCATCGAAAAATTCCACAGTATTCTGGACATCTGTGTTGGTGAATCTTTTGCAATTTGTTCAATGAACAATGGAGACAGCAAAGAAGAAAGCTGTAGGTGGGATCGGTGTATTAGCGGCTGGCTACCAGGAGGACTTTGAGTTGGATAGCAGACGCGCTATCCGACGCTAGCCGCCGACCGCACCGATGATCGGGTGAAGTCCTTCGTCGCGCCGTCAATCGCTGGAACGCAAGTGAGCACGGGTGGTGATGAGCAGATGAGGGCTGGCCTTCTGTCTATCCTTCCAGTCAGGAGCATGTTTCTTCTGTTTCTATCCGCAGTTAAGCACGATGCTATCACGTTAGCTCCGAAGCTAAAGTGCTTCACTGATGTATTGTCGTGGAGATAAAAGTCACTGTGAATGTCCATTTCGCGTTCTCGACTCTCATTTTCAAGAGGATATAGTATCCGAGGTGGTTTAAAATACAAATCCGTGATCCACAATAGAAAAAGGAGAAAGCGTGGAATCCAATGAGCCCTTGTACCTAAGTTACGGTCAGAGCGAAAAAAGATACACCCTGGCGTCCTGCACTGCACTCTAATCCTTCACTCTCACTTTCCTCATCCACGAAGCTTTCATCCTGGCTCAAATTAATGGGGTAATCGTCGCTTTCTCGGTCCGAATCGCTCTCGCTTCTGGTGTAAACAATGTGCAGATGTGAGGAGCTCTTCAACCTGTGACGTCACGCTACTTCTGGTACAGGCAAGGCTTTTTTTTATCAGCGACCAAAAGTTGCGAACTTTATCGTCGATGTTCTCTACTAAATCCTTTCAGCAAAAATATGGCAATATCGCAAAATGATCAAGTTTGACATAGAATGGAATTGCTATCCACGTTTAAATAAGAAAATGTCATTTCAGTAGGCCTTTAAAACAATTGTGTATGTATGTGGTGGGGGTCAAACTATGGAATTCCCTTTACAATGAGATAAAAGATTGTAGAAATATATTCCAATTGAAAAAATATATATAAAGACAGAACAATAAGATCATATGGACAGCCGTAAGTGTCTACATTTTGCTTTATATTTATTATTTTACTTATATTTTGTCTGGTTTTGTATTTGTTTTGTATCATCCCTTGAGGTGTATATTACTTTTTTTGTTCGGTTTGTACTTCTTGAAGTTTTGCACTTCTTTTTGTGTGTTTTTTTGGTTGTTTTTTTTGTTTTCATTATATTTGGATGTATCTGTTTGGTTTGTATGTGTGTGAATCTGGGCTATTCATTAAAGGGGAACATTATCACCAGACCTATGTAAGCGTCAATATATACCTTGATGTTGCAGAAAAAATACCTTTTTTTTTTTTAACCGATTTCCGAACTCTAAATGGGTGAATTTTGGCGAATTAAACGCCTTTCTATTATTCGCTCTCGGAGCGATGACGTCACAACGTGGCGTCACATCGGGAAGCAATCTGCCATTTTCTCAAACACCGGGTCAAAACAGCTCTGTTATTTTCCGTTTTTTCGACTGTTTTCCGTACCTTGGAGACATCATGCCTCGTCGGTGTGTTGTCGAAGGGTGTAACAACACAAACAGGGACGGATTCAAGTTGCACCAGTGGCCCAAAGATGCGAAAGTGGCAAGAAATTGGACGTTTGTTCCGCACACTTTACCGACGAAAGCTATGCTACGACAGAGATGGCAAGAATGTGTGGATATCCTGCGACACTCAAAGCAGATGCATTTCCAACGATAAAGTCAAAGAAATCTGCCGCCAGACCCCCATTGAATCTGCCGGAGTGTGTGAGCAATTCAGGGACAAAGGACCTAGGTAGCACGGCAAGCAATGGCGGCAGTTTGTTCCCGCAGACGAACGAGCTAAACCCCCTGGATGTCTTGGCTCACACCGTCCCTTATGCCACTGAAGATGATCAAGAGAAGAATATCAACCCTTGCTTCCCTGGCCTGCTGACATGAGGGTATGTCTACAGAATATATTAATTGATGAAAATTGGGCTGTCTGCACTCTCAAAGTCCATGTTGTTGCCAAATGTATTTCATATGCTGTAAACCTAGTTCATAGTTGTTAGTTTCCTTTAATGCCAAACAAACACATACCAATCGTTGGTTAGAAGGAGATCGCCGAATTCGTCCTCGCTTTCTCCCGTGTCGCTGGCTGTCGTGTCGTTTTCGTCGGTTTCGCTTGCATACGGTTCAAACCGATATGGCTCAATAACTTCAGTTTCTTCTTCAATTTCGTTTTCGCTACCTGCCTCCACACTACAACCATCCGTTTCAATACATGCGTAATCTGTTGAATCGCTTAAGCCGCTGAAATCCGAGTCTGAATCCGAGCTAATGTCGCTATATCTTGCTGTTCTATCCGCCATGTTTGTTTGTGTTGGCATCACTATGTGACGTCACAGGAAAATGGACGGGTGTATATAACGATGGTTAAAATCAGGCACTTTGAAGCTTTTTTTAGGGATATTGCGTGATGGGTAAAATTTTGAAAAAAACTTCGAAAATTAAAATAAGCCACTGGGAACTGATTTTTTAATTGTTTTAACCCTTCTGAAATTGTGATAATGTTCCCCTTTAAGTAAGACTACTTATTATGTTGAAGGGGGCAGGAAATATAAGATTTTCCTCATCCTGTTCCTTCTCAAGCATAGGTGTGCAAATATGTGTTCAGTAGCTAAAGTTTAATTGTCTATTGATTAAAAATGCACATTAATGAAGGAGATAAATAAAAAAATAAAAAAATAAATAAAATATTTAAAGAAATCATATTTTTCTTTGCCCTACTCCATTTGTTGTTTATTCTTAAACACCCTTTTACCTTCCTTTCGCTATGTTTTGTGTTTGGTCTGTTTTTTTTGCGTTTGAGTGTGTGTGACTGTGTGTGTGTATGTCTGTGGGTGTGTGTGTGTGTGTGTGTGTGTGCGTGCGCAGGTGTCAGTGTCAAGCCGTCCTTCTGCCATAGGTACTAAAAGTGCATTGTTGTTTGGCTGCAGGATTAAAGCTGGCTTACAAAGTCCTTCTATGTCCCTCTGCACCAGAACCAGAACACAACGCAGTGTAGTTGGGCCAAGCACACCAGAACTTAAACGAGCGAGAGGTGAACGAAAGCAAAAAGGAAGTGGAAACAAAATGAATAAGCACTTGATTATCCGATTATGACATGGCGACCCTTAAACACAGGAAGTTTTTACCTTCAAAATATGAAATACATTTTTGCGAGTGTCATGTTGAACACATGAATGTGATAATAAATACCAACTCGGTGGCCTAGTGGTTAGAGTGTCCGGTAGGTTGTGAGTTCAAACCCCGGCCGAGTCATACCAAAGACTATAAAAATGGGAGCCATTACCTCCCTGCTTGGCACTCAGCATCAAGGGTTGCAATTGGAGATTAAATCACCAAAAATGGTTCCCGGGCGTGGCCAACTCTGCTGCTCACTGCTCCCCTCACCTCCCAGGGGGTGGATCAAGGGTGATGGGTCAAATGCAGAGAATAATTTTGCCACACCTAGTGTTGGTGACAATCATTGGTACTTTAAATAAGTCATACTATTTGTGTGTTGGACATGTTAACTTGTGTGAAAGTGACGTTCTTTACTGTAACTTTAAGCAAACAAAACCATAAACCGTAGCAAGGACACAGTTATATCCACAAGTATTTGGACAGCGGCAGCTTTCTTTTGTGATTTTGCCTTCATACAACACCAAAATGCATTTGAAACACAACATAGCACAGTAAATAATGTGCCTGCTAAAGAAAAAAAATCTCTAAGCTTAGATTGTTTTCCTCAATTGCTATTGATTATTTGTGATACAAACATCTCAATTTTTACATTTTTTAAAATATTTTTTATTTTTTATTAAATCAACATTAAAAACACAAGATACACTTACTTAAGTGCACCAACCCAAAAACCATCCCTTCCCCATTTACACTCTTTCTCACTCATTCACACAAAAGGGTTGTTTCCTTCTGTTATTAATATTGTGGTTCCTACATTATATATCAATATATATCAATACAGTCTGCAAGGGATACAGTCTGTAAGCACACATGATTGTGTGTGCTGCTGGTCCACTAACAGCCAGTGGTTCTCAAATCGGGGTACGCGTACCCCTGGGGGTACTTGAAGGTATGCCAAGGGGTACGTGAGATTTTTTTTAAATAATCTAAAAATAGCAACAATTCACAAATCCTTTATAAATATAAATAAAAACGTATCTTTTTATTCCAAATAGTTCAAGAAAGACCACTACAAATGAGCAATATTTTGCACGGTTATACAATTTATAAATCAGAAACTGATGACATAGTGCTGTATTTTACTTTTTTTATCTCTTTTTTTCAACCAAAAATGCTTTGCTCTGATTAGGGGGTACTTGAATTTAAAAAAAATTCACAGGGGGTACATTGCTGAAAAAAGGTTGAGAACCACTGCACTAACAGTACTAACCTTTAACAGTTCATTTTTACTCATTTCCATTAATTACTAGTTTCTATGTAACTGTTTTTATTTTATTTTAATTTATTTTTTTGTTCAATATTTTTATATCTATTTAATTATTTTTATTTTTATTATTTTTTAAATAAAGGACATTATCTTCACCAGACCAGGTTGTCAATGAAATTAGATTGTTTAAAGCAGGGGTGCTCATTACGTCGATTGCGAGCTACCGGTCGATCTCGGAGGGTGTGTCAGTCGATCACCAGCCAGGTATTAAAAAAATAGTCCTAAAAATGAGCGATCATAAATCTTCACTATGACGTCACTTTCGTCACTTGATTGACATTCACGGCACTCGATGGTCCTCTGAGAAGACGCTGGCTGCTGCCAGCTCATTAAAATTACCGACTGGAAGGCGAGAAACACTTTATTTCAACAGACTCTGGCGCCGTACCTGTCGTCAAAACTCCAAAGACCGACTGCACAGTTGCACAGTTGCGCTAACAAAACAAGAGTCTCAGAAAGCTGCACAAGCTAGCAAGCTACGGAGTTTGCCACAATGTATTTCTTGTAAAGTGTATACAAAGGAGTACGGAAGCTGGACAAATAAGATGCCAAAAACCAACCACTTTCATGTGGTATTGGACAGAAAGGAGGACTTTTTTTCTCCTCCATTCGAAAATGCGGACCTTATCAGCACCACTGTCTGATTCCAATCAATGCAAGTCATCAGAATCAGGTAGTACACCAACTTATATTCTTGTCTTCATGAAAGAAAGGAATCTATATGTGTTAAACATGCTTGTATTATCTTTAAACACCTTTTACTTATTAACAATATTAACTATATGTGTTAAACATGCATGTATATTCATTAAAACACATTTAACTTATTAACAATATTAACTATATGTGTTAAACATGCTTGTATTATCTTTAAACACCTTTAACTTATTAACAATATTAACTATATGTGTTAAACATGCTTGTATTATCTTTAAACACCTTTAACTTGTTAACAATATTAACTATATGTATTAAACATGCTTGTATTATCATTAAATACCTTTAATTTTTTAACAATATTAACTATATGTGTTAAACATGCTTGCATTACCTTTAAACACCTTTTACTTGTTAACAATATTAACTATATGTATTAAACATACTTGTATTATCATTAAACACCTTTAATTTTTTTAACAATATTAACTATATGTGTTAAACATGCTTGCATTATCATTAAACACCTTTAACTTGTTAACAAAAACATATATTTCATAAATAAGTAAATGTAAATTATATATATGAATGAGGTAGATCCCCACGAATTGATCAATTGAAAAGTAGCTCGCCTGCAGAAAAAGTGTGAGCACCCCTGGTTTAAAGGATTCTTAAAACCAGGTCCAGTCCAGAGTATGTCCAGGCAGCTAATGTACACACCCTCATTTATGTACACTCAAATCAGGGAACACAACAACAGATTGCATATAATCTACAAACAAAATGACATTTTCAAAATGAGCATTTATGTTCAGTCCAGATTATGTCCAGGTCGGGCTCAGCAACACACACCTTCATTTATGTACACTCAAATTAGGGCACACAACGACAGACAGGCAAACATCTCACTTTTCAGATCCCTCCTTATAATGCTTGATGTTAATGTCAGTTAAGTCTGGTTCTAGAAAAATTGCCTTGAAATACTTTACCTAATATAAGGATTTTAAAAGCCGACTGGAACCAGCTGTAAAAGAAAGCATAAATGAAAGGATTGAGCATAGAATTTGACAGAGCCAGCCAGGTAAGTCCTTCACCAACTGCCATCGGTACCTGCTTCAAAAGCTGTACACAAATATAAATAAAGAAAGGAGTCCAGCAGATGAGGAAAACACTCATAACTATAGTCAGAGTCTTTGTGGCCTTTCTCTCCATCTTACTGACATTTGCTCCTGGTGTTCTACTCAGATAGTTGGTGTTTTGGATGCTGCGAGCCTGGTTCTGTGCTACAAGGAAGATCTTTGCATAGATGCATATCATTATGATCACAGGTATATAGAAGGAGCAAATGACTCCTAAGATATTTGCGGTCAAAATATCAACGTAACATTCTTCTCCACACTTTGCGTAGTTGAATTCCGCCACCACAAAACCGACGGCGACGAGAAGTGAAAGAGTCCAACTGAGCAGGATCATGACCGCGACCACTTGGACAGTGAGCGTGGTTCTGTAAGTCAGAGGTTTGCACACCGCGTGATACCGATCTATGGAAATACAGCATAAATGTAGAATAGAAGCAGTGCTCAGGGTCACGTCGACGCTGCTCCGCACTTTGCAAATCACTTCTTCTTGGTAGACACAGTAACTGAGGGTGAATTCAATGCTGAGAGGGAACAATAAAACACCGACAAGTAAGTCGGCCACTGCCAGAGAGAGAATGAGATAGTTAGTGGGAGTGTGGAGCTGCTTGAAGTACACCACAGAGATGATTATGAGGAGGTTTCCACATGTTATGATGACGGATATTAGGCAAAGAAATATGTCCAGAAGCACACACCCGGAGGAACCTGTTTTTGACGGTGCATCATACATATCGACTTCATAACAAGGATGTATGGCAGCAGTTCTGTTGAAGGTGACCTCTGGTGCCATGTTTCTGGGTGCCTGCAAATACACTCAGTTAGTCATAAGCCATATTATTGATATGTCATGAATAGTTCCAGTCTGGCTTACCCACTTTGCCCGAACGTTGTTGAAGAATCATCGATGTGTGTTCCTTAGAAGCATGTGACAATGTGTTTATATCACCATGTGTGCATATGCATAATATATTCATCTTCACTTGTCCAATTGGAAGTGAGACAATGTTTTGTTGACATTAGCCCAACCCAGGCTTAGCAATACTTTGACTCAAGGGCCAATTTGGATTAAAAAAAAATATATATATATATATATATATATATATTTAAAAAAAAAATAAAAAAAAATAAAATATATATATATATATATACATATATATATATATATATATACATATATGTACATGTATATTACGGCTGTCAAAAAAAGTATTTAATCGTGATTAACCACATTTTATTCATAGGTAACTCCAAATTAATTGTGATTAATTGCAGACGGTATTTCCTTGAATTGCCGCCAGGTATATAGTATGCCATACTTGCCAACCTTGAGACCTCCGATTTCGGGAGGTGGGGGGCGGGGCCGGGGGTGGGGCGGGGCGTGGTTAAGAGAGGAGGAATATATTGACAGCTAGAATTCACCAAGTATTTCATACATATATATATATATATATATATATATATATATATATATATATATATATATATACAGACAGGGCATAGGCCGTATAGGCAAATGCTAAGGGCGCCGTCTATCAGGGGGCGCCACGCCAGTGCCACAAATGTTGGAGAAAAAAAAAAAAAGTTTGTACTATTATTTCTAAATACAAAAAATAATCCCACGTTAATTAAAATGCAAAGTAAAGCCTATTTGATAGAAATATTATTTGTTACAACATTACGCCCCCCCCCCCCCCCAACCCCCGCACGGTGCGCCCCCTCCCTTCCCGTATCATGACTCTTTTTGGACGTCACCACATCAAAAAATCAACACAAGATGTCAAAACGGCCAAAACTGTCAGGTGCCCAGGGAAGAAAAAAGAGAAAAGAAGAGGAGGAGAAACAAGAAAAGACAGAGGTAGCAGGTAGGTAACGTTAGCCTACATGAAATTATTTGTCTGTCACAGAATGTGATAGTAGCTGGCTTTTTAGCATTAAGCTAATGTTACATGATTCGGCAATTGTTAATCAATAAATAGCTAGTTCTGTTTTAACGTCGGGTTAATATTGTGGAGGGGGCTAAATTGTTATGGAAAATAATAATGTAACGTTAGGTAATTACAGTACTCCCACCTTACATTCCTCAGGGACATTTGTATAAGATCTTTTAAGCAGGTGTTTTTTGTTTACATTGTTGCCTTCTGGTTAGCTAATGTTTGCCCTGCAGGTAATAGTCACTTTTCCACCCCTTTATATATTAGGTATAGTTGTAAGTAAAAAAAAAAAGGTCTAAGACAAAGCTATTCAGTTTCTTGTGAGTATATACACTTCACTGCCGATGTGGGGGGGCGCCACCTAAAATCTTGCCTAGGGCGCCAGATTGGTTAGGGCCGGGCCTGTATATATATATATATATATATATATATATATATATATATATATATATATATCCTGAAAATATGCAAACAAAACTGTGTTTAGATAATTGATACTTCAAACTTGCATAAATGAATCTTAAGGAATATAACATAACTTGGCTTCTCAGAGCTTCAAAATGTAATGAATAAAATGCTAAAGTTGTTGAAAAACAAGCAATTATTTTAATAATTAAACAGGTCATTTTAAATGAATTATTATGATAATTTAAAATTAATTATTTCAAATATGTTTATTTTAATGTATAATTCTATGGCTGGATGTAATAAGGAGTCAGAAAAAATACAAATAAAAATACAATTAATTTTGATGTTTTTAGCAAATTATAGTAAAAATGTATTTATTTTTTATTTTTTTAATTAATAAATATATTTATTTTTAGGTAAGATAAACTTAATAATACAATTTATCCCTAGTCTGGATGATTTAGTTCTTGTCACCCTTTTGTCCTCCCGTCTTGAAAAAAGGCTGTCCTCACTCAGGTCCGCCAGGACCTGGAGTGGGCGTGGCCTCCAGCTCCGGCTGAAAATCGGGAGATTTTCGGGAGAATGTTTGTCCCGGGAGGTTTTCGGGTGAGGCGCTGAATTTCGGGAGTCTCCCGGAAAATTCGGGAGCGTTGGCAAGTATGTAGTATGCGCCTGCCTACCACCGGGTCAAACTCGTTTCGCAAAATAATTAGCGCATGCTTAGCATTACCGCCGGCTCAGGATCAACGCCGGGTCAAACTCGTTTCGCAAAATATTATTTTTATTAGCGCATGTCTAGAATTTCCGCCGGGTCAAACTCGTTTCGCAAAATAATTAGCATGTGCCTTGAATTTCCGCTGGGTCAAACTCGTCACGTCACGAGTGACACTTCACCTGTCATCATTTTCAAAATGGGGGAGGCTGATTTCAATAATTTGAAATCGCATAAAGGGAAGAAGATAAAGAGCTATTCAGTAGGATTTAAGGTCCAAGCTATTGAATATGCAAAAAAGAACAGTAAGCAGCTATGTTTTATTAATATACCGTAGCTGCGTGTGTCAAATATGAGTCATTAAATGACTCCCACCTCCTGGTGGTAGAGGGCGCTAGTGATCCTTCTTGCGAATACTCGGCTGCAGAAGAAGTGACAACAAGCAGCAACAGTTGGCAGCGATCGTTTATTTTTTCCTCTCGCTTGCACTTTTAACATGAAGGATTACATATCTAAAATAAAACAGTTGTCTAAACTGGACTTTCAATCGAAGCAGGAGGTAATAATTAAAGGAAGATCTCCATCGAGACAGAGAGACTTTTAAAACTGAAGAAAGATAAGGAAGACTTCTATAAACAAGTTATCGATGCTTTTGTTCAGAAGGAGCTGCGCATGGACTTCATTTATAAGTAAAGGTAAGAACATAATAAAGTTTATGATGGTATCCTTACATCACACTCAAATTTATAAGCGCAGGCCTAAATTTACCGCATGCCTTTGGTAAGCGCCGGAGTGAGAAAAGGTTTTAAATTAATTAGCGCATGCTTACATTTATCGCATGCCTTTGGTAAGCGCCGGAGTGCGAAGAGGTTTTAAATTAATTACCGCCCTAGCGGCAATTCAAGGAAATACGGTAGATATCATTTTTCATCATTCATAAGTGTACCCTAGACAAATAATCTCATCTCATCAAGCTCATCTCCTGCACGCGTCACTCTGGCGGCAGCAAGAAGCTACACTCAATCAGCACTCAGCGCACCTGTCGGTAATTGTTAGAATAATTGTTTCTAAATTATCACAAAAGCTTTGTATTACATTGAGTTCCTGGCAGGGGGATGGGAGCTGTCTTTGGGGCCTACCAGGAGGAAGGCTCGTAAAACTCCACTGTGACTTCAAAGCGGACAGATGGCAGGATCTTCCCAATTTCCAGACGAACTCTTTTTGAAGTATTTTACGAACTCTCTTTGAACTATTTTATGGAACTCTTTTCGAACTATTTTGCGACCTCTTCTTTTGAACTGTTCGGTAACCAAAGGCAACGCTGTTTACGGCCCACTTCCCTCAGGAAGCAGCTGTGGTCAGGTGGGGGGAGAAAGTCAAATAAAGAAGGAGGAATGCAATTTTTTGGCAGAGCGTGGGTGACACTGTAAGAGGTTACAGGTCGACACGTTTTCTCCTCAATATTGAGTCCAAATTGAATTCTGCCTCTGTTTGATTCTTTGCCTCCTGTCTTGTTTAATAGATGTCATCAGTGTTTGAACCTGACAGTAATGATCTTCCTGGGCTTCTTAAGCCAGTGCAGATCCTGCGTTCCGGGCCAGAATGTAATCATCTGTTCCCGTACAGTAAGCTACGTCTTGCTCTATGCGCACTCTATGCTCTCTGTGTCCTCCTTGTCGCTCCAACTGCAGATCTTCGTTCCCACGTTGACGAGCTGTGTGTCTCGTCATTCCTCGTTCTTCTGCTTCCCGGACTGCCTCTTGGATCTCGGCCTCCTGCTTGGACACGGACCACCTACGCCCCGCTATAGCCCCCGACTTTCTGCTTGTCTCACGGACATTCGAGCCTGCCTTTCCCCTCCGGGCCTTCCGCCTCTCGCTCCACACTCCTGGTAACACACAACAGCTAATCTCCACACATAGTCTCACACACACACTCTTGGATTTTTGTCACACTCCATTCCCTTGTTTAATTTATATTTTTCTTTGTTATTATATGTATATATATAATAAATCATAGTGCTAAAACGACTTCCGGACGGCTTCGAAGCGATTCTGGTCCACCATTCGCCGCCTCAGGGGGGGAAGCAGTGCACTGTCAACACCGTGTATGGTGAGGATGGTGTGCTGCTGACCACTACTGCGGCTGATGTGGATCGGTGGAGGGAATACTTTGAAGACCTCCTCAATCCCACCAACACATCTTCCTATGAGGACGCAGTGCCTGGGGAATCTGTGGTGGGCTCTCCTATTTCTGTGGCTGAGGTTGCTGAGGTAGTTAAAAAGCTCCTTGGTGGCAAGGCCCCGGGGGTGGATGAGATCTGCCCGGAGTTCCTTAAGGCTCTGGATGCTGTGGGGCTGTCTTGGTTGACAAGACTCTGCAACATCGCGTGGTGGTTCCTCTCTTTAAGATGGGGAACCGAAGGGTGTGTTCCAACTATCGTGGGATCACACTCCTCAGCCTTCCAGGTAAGGTCTATTCAGGTGTACTGGAGAGGAGGCTACGCCGGATAGTCGAACCTCGGATCCAGGAGGAACAGTGTGGTTTTCGTCCTGGTCGCGGAATGGTTGACCAGCTCTATACTCTCGGCAGGGTCCTTGAAGGTGCATGGGAGTTTGCCCAATCAGTCTACATGTGCTTTGTGGACTTGGAGAAGGCATTCGACCGTGTCCCCCGGGAAATCCTGTGGGGAGTGCTCAGAGAGTATGGGGTATCGGACTGTCTGATTGTGGCGGTCCGCTCCCTGTATGATCAGTGTCAGAGCTTGGCCTGCATTGCCGGCAGTAAGTCGGACCCGTTTCCAGTGAGGGTTGGACTCCGCCAAGGCTGCCCTTTGTCACCAATTCTATTCATAACTTTTATGAACAGAACAGAACACAGGGTGTTGAGGGGATCCGGTTTGGTGGCTGCAGGATTAGGTCTCTGCTTTTTGCAGAAGATGTGGTCCTGATGGCTTCAACTGGCCAGGATCTTCAGCTCTCATGAAGGTTGAAAAGTTACTTGGTGCTGCTTTAAATCATTTTGAATAGGTTTTGAGTTCTATAAAAAAGAACAAATTGTTTCTTCCGCATCACAACACTTTTAAAGGGATTATATTAGTTCTTCCGACCCACCAATTTGCAACACAAATGTGTCTCTTCACTTTGTTCCGAGCCACCAAACTACTTTTCTTAAATCATATTGTTTTTCTATTTTGTTTCTTTGCATTTTATTTACTTACACTTTAGTAAAAGAACTCTGACCTAATATTTTCTGTTTATTTAAAAGGTGTCAGTGTGGAAATACACTATCATACATACGTCATCAGCAGTGTTGTTACTGTAACGCCGTTAGTTTCGGCGGTAACTAGTAATCTAACGCGTTATTTTTTTATATTCAGTAACTCCGTTACCGTTACTACATGATGCGTTACTGCGTTATTTTACGTTACTTTTTATGTAGTATAAAGTGTGTTTTATTCTTCTTGTGTCACAAGCCGGAGAAGAGAGAGAGACATGCGCTCTGTGTGGGTGTGTCTGAGTGTGAGTGTGGGGAGGGGGGGGGGGCGTGTCTGATCATGGCGGAGCCAGAAGTCGAGTTTGCTAACATGGAGATATTTTCACTACTTTTCTTTTGTCGAGCACAAAGAAAATAACATTTTAGTTAAATGTAAATTGTGCTTTGGATCAAAGATGCCATCTACTGCCCAAAACAGCAATTCAAATCTGCTGAAACAAGCTACATAAGCAACATGCTTCGACGAAGCAAGTAAAGAGAGACAGAGACTCTGATGCCACTTCACCTCCACCACCACCACCATTCACCGCTGAAGGTACACACTCTGTCAACCTACTCAGTGGCCTAGTGGTTAGAGTGTCCGCCCTGAGATCGGTAGGTTGTGAGTTCAAACCCCGGCCGAGTCATACCAAAGACTATAAAAATGGGACCCATTACCTCCCTGCTTGGCACTCAGCATCAAGGGTTGGAATTGGGGGTTAAATCACCAAAAATGATTCCCGGGCGCGGCCACCGCTGCTACCCACTGCTCCCCTCACCTCCCAGGGGGTGATCAAGGGTGATGGGTCAAATGCAGAGAATAATCTCGCCACACCTAGTGTGTGTGTGACAATCATTGGTACTTTAACTTTAACTTTAACTTTAATCAATGTTCCCTCTAATTGTTAAAGTTAAAGTTAAAGTACCAATGATTGTCACACACACACTAGGTGTGGCGAAATTATTCTCTGCATTTAACCCATCACCCTTGATCACCCCCTGGGAGGTGAGGGGAGCAGTGGGCAGCAGCGGTGGCCGCGCCCGGGAATCATTTTTGGTGATTTAACCCCCAATTCCAACCCTTGATACTGAGTGCCAAGCAGGGAGGTAATGGGTCCCGTTTTTATAGTCTTTGGTATGACTCGGCCGGGGTTTGAACCCATAACCTACCGATCTCTAGGCGGACACTCTAACCACTAGGCCACTGAGTAGCTCATGTGTGAGCAAACGCAAAAACTCCCTGAGCATTGAGTGGAGTCCATGTGAGCAACTTTAGACGTGCACACTGTGGCTACACCAGCAGCACACCTGTCCCAAACCTCACTAAATAACAACTTACATCTCCATCCATCCATCCATTTTCTACCGCTTGTCCCTTTCGGGGTCGCTGGAGCCTATCTCAGCTGCATTCGGGCGGAAGGCAGGGTACACCCTGGACAAGTCCCCACCTCATCACAGGGCCAACACAGATAGACAGACAACATTCTCTTATTATTATAATCAAATGACAGCAGTCATTTCCATTTCTAATAGAAGTGTTTAGGCCCACTTATAATGACAATAACAACAAATATTGTTTTTCATGAACTGTGTACTTGTATTGTTTGTCTGGGTGGAGGTCCTGCTTTGGAAATAATTTGTACCCCTTTCAGACATTGCATTTAGTTCCCATTAAAACATTCACATGTTACACAATGAGATGTAAGCAGGGGATCATGTGTACATTCCTGCAACTTCCTGTTTGTAAAAAATATATTTTTATTAGTATTTATTTAATATACTAACAGCATTTAATGATTAATATTTATAAATTAAGATTCCTAATAAATGACACTAGAATAAGCACACATTTGATTGGTAAATCATAGTGTAACGACCTGGAATGACACTTTATGTGTGGTGTTGGAGTTGTCCGACTTTTTGTGTGGCTGTAAACGCATCACTGGCTAAGTGCCATATGTGCAAGTGTTGGCGCACGTGAGAGAGCGAGCGTCTGCTGTTGATATAACAAAGTTGCTTTTGGTCTGGTTTGTACTGCAGAAAATGACCACTTTTGCTAGATATCATTTTTTTTACTAATGTTTTGGTGATGTGTTTATGGCCGACAGTAAAGAGTTTTGCTCAGTAAAGTGATGGATGGAATTCATGTCCTCAAAGCGTCTCGACAGACGTTACAATATTTGAACAATGATGACGAAAACGGTTTTCTCTGTCGTGTCCGTGTCGTGTCGAAAATTGTTATGCGCTTATTTTTTTATTTGATTTTGTGCATGGCATAGATTTGCCGTGCGCAGAGGACGCTTGAGCAGTGCGCAATTGCACATGCGCGCTCCTGAGAGGGAACGTTGCTGTCAATTCTCTTATATACTCTTTCATTCCAGACTTCTAGAGTGTTTGATTATCACATCACTCTAAATGTATAGACTATAAAGTTCACAAACATAAAGAGGGATCCTAGTGGGCCAGGCCAATCTTTCCTTATCTCTAAACTAAAACTGGGGAAATGTGTAGTGTTCTGGGTTTCAGACATGATTTTGTATAAGAATTACTTGAGGAAGAAAATGCCTGGTTAGACTTTGTGTATGTAGTGTGTGCCTTTCTTGGTTTACATCTATGCTGTTATTATGCTGTTTGTTACTTATGTATGTTATGTTGCAGCTATTTAAAATAGTTTTGTCAATTTGTTCTGGCCAGAAACAAATCGGCCTTTGTAACATATCTTTGTCTTTGTGTGTTGTATGTAGAGCACATGGCTTAGCAGAGTTGAGTGATGCAAATGCATGTCAAGTTGATCAACAGATTGTATTATTCTCCAGTGCAATAACAGTACTGAAATGAAGGCTAAAAGGGCATTAATTGGAGCTTTAAAAAAAAAAGAAAAAATAAGTAACTAAATAGTTACTTTTCACAGTAACGCATTACTTTTTGGTGTAAGTAACTGAGTTAGTAACTGAGTTACTTTTGAAATGAAGTAACTAGTAACTGTAACTAGTTACTGCTTTTCAGTAACTAACCCAACACTGGTCATCAGCCTGATTTGCATAAACTACCTGAACCGTGAAATGCATTGGACACACAAAGCATACAGGTCGACAGGAAAAAATGGTTCCAGGAACTAAACGTTCCAGGAACTTTAAGTGCCTGAACTTTTGGTGGAAAAAGGCCTATTTGTTCCTTTTTTCCTTTTGAGTACTTATTGGACTGTTGTGCAGTGGAAGAGTGGCCGTGCGCGACCCGAGGGTCCCTGGTTCAATCCCCACCTAGTACCAACCTCGTCATGTCCGTTGTGTCCTGAGCAAGACACTTCACCCTTGCTCCTGATGGGTGCTGGTTAGCGCCTTGCATGGCAGCTCCCTCCATCAGTGTGTGAATGTGTGTGTGAATGGGTAAATGTGGAAGTAGTGTCAAAGCGCTTTGAGTACCTTGAAGGTAGAAAAGCGCTATACAAGTACAACCCATTTATTTATTTATTATTTGTGCACCAGCAATTAATATGGAATGTGATTGTTTTTTGTCCATTGTAAATGTATTTTCTGTTTTTTCCAACTGCAGTTTATTTTGTCCATTTTTTGCTGTGTTTTGCCCTGTGGTTTTGGTAGTTGTCGCACAATAAATATAATCTAAGCATGTCAACCGGACTCTGCCTGATGGTGACTAGAGTCCCGTCACATTCTGTAAAATCCATCAAACGTTCAAAAGGTTTTTGTGTGCACTATTCTTACAGTTTTTTCCCTAGAGCAGGTGAGTTTTCAAGTAACCTTTTACATTTTTTTATTATTAATTTTTAAAGTATTCTTCTTGTTTTCAGTTTTTTAAAGGTGACTTCAGTGGAACTTAACAAAAGTAATTATTGGTAATTATTACGCCTGTTTTTATTATGCCTGTTTTACTGCCAATGGAACTGGTGCTTTACAGAGAGTAAATGGGACAATGAAAAAGGGAAGATTATCTCCAAATTCTTCAGGACAACCTAAAATCATCAGCCCGGAGGTTGGGTCTTGGGCACAGTTGGGTGTTCCAACAGGACAATGACCCCAAACACACGTCAAAAATGGTAAAAGAATGGCTAAATCAGGCTAGAATTAAGGTTTTAGAATGGCCTTCCCAAAGTCCTGACTTAAACGTGTGGACAATGCTGAAGAAACAAGTCCATGTCAGAAAACCAACAAATTTAGCTGAACAGGGACATCGTTTACAAATATCAGACCGATACAGCAAAATATTAACAAAAAATGTGTTTAATTTTGCATACTTGACGCTGTCTTTGTATTTACAGTAGTATCTGTTGTGTGTCTCACTCATTTTGTAACCATGTTTCTTCGGCTGTGTTCTGTGCTTGTGTGTGTGTGTGTGTGTGTGTGTGTGTGTGTGTGTGTGTGTGTGTGTGTGTGTGTGTGTGTGTGTGTGTGTGTGTGTGTGGAAAAAGTGTTGCCCCCCCTCCTAATTTGTTTTTGCATGTTTGTCACCTAAAAATATCAGATCAAATTAAATTAAATATTAGTCAAAGACAACAAAAGTGAACACAAAAATGCAGTTTTTAAATGAATAAGGAATAAATACAATCTAAACCTCCATGGCCCTGTGCGAACAGGTGTTTGACCCTAAAGTAGTTGGACCACCCTTAGGGGCAACAACTGCTATCAAGCATTTGCGATAACTTGCAGAGTGTCTCTTCTGATGCTGTGGAGGATTTTGGCCCTTTGCAGCCATCACAGATGCTGGCTTTTGGCATGTAGGTATTAACGGGTAAAGTGGTATTAATGGGCATGTAGGTAATAACGGGCATGTAGGTATTAACGGGCATGTTGGTATTAACAGGCATGTAGGTAATAATGGTATTGCCCACTTGTAATGTTCTCCTCACAGTTTTGGTCTTGACTGGTGTTGGAGGAAATCTATAAAGTACTATATACACTAATAATTACTTTCAGGAGTGTGTATGAAAGAACAAAAAAGAAACCTTGAATAGAAGTATTACACATCAATTTAAAGCATTTGTAAAATAGAGAGTCAGAGTTGAAGTTACTATGCACTTTGAATTCACAGTTAAATAAAGAGATGTGTTGCAAGTGAGCTATAACAGTCTTTATTGTGTTCTGGGATTCGGTTTCACGCATCCTGACAGCATATTATTCAAGTCTGATGTGTGAAAAATGACCTAAAGACATTTTTCCAGATATGACTATTTTAAAAGCAGACCTGTACCAGCTGTAAAAGAAAGCATAAATGAAAGGGTTGAGCAGAGAATTTGACATGATCAACCAAGAAAGAAAGTCGATTACTTCAACTGACACTGACACCTTGTTAATAAACAAAATCATCAAAAATATAAAGAGAGGACTACAACAGATTAGAAAGGCACCCATAATTATAACCAGAGTTTTGGTGGCTTTTCCCTCCGTCTTCCTGACAGTCCTGTTGGGATAGGTTCTGTTTTGGATGCTGCGTGCCTGTTTCTGCGCTACAAAGAAGATCTTTGCATATATACACAGCATTATGATCGTAGGAAGGAAAAAGGTAAAGTTGGGCCCTGAAACATTCGCAATAAAAACATCAATGTAACATTTTTCTCCACATTTTGCATAGTTTATTTCTGCAACCACAAAACCAATGGACAGTAGAAATGAAGAACTCCAACTCAACAAGATCATGAACACAACGACATTAAGAGTGATTGTAGTTTTATATACCAGAGGTTTACACACTGCGTAGTATCTGTCAATAGAAATACACATTAAATTCAGAATAGAAGCTGTGGTCAGTGTTACTCTAATGCATTGTTGCGCTATACAAACCAAACCTCCATGGGTCCTACAGTAATCCATGTTGAATTCAGCGTTGAGAGGAATGATTAAAAGACCAATAAGTAAATCCGACACAGCCAGAGAGAGAATGAGATAGTTAGTAGGAGTGTGAAGCTGTTTGAAATAAATGACAGACATGATTATGAGGAGGTTTCCACATATGATGACAACACCTATCAAGTAAGGGAATATTCTCAGTAAAACACAGGAAACATATGGTTGACAGGAAATCATGACCTCCGTTTTGTTGCCTTCTGGTGCCATGTTTCTGTACCTGAAAGTCATCTCAGTTATCATTATGGCAGATTAGATCAGATCAGATACTAAGTGCAAACGATCACATCAGTCATTTTCAGTGTGGCATACTGCACCTGTCTTAGATGACCACTTCATCAACTGTTGAAGTTGCACATCGTGTCCAACCTTGTTAGTGTGTGCACTCATGTGTTATATCGGTGTCTATCTCATTTGCATAACATATTCATTCTCCACTTGACCAATCAGATGTAAAAATGTAGTTTGTTGATGTCGGTGCCAAGGAAACACTACTGCAGCCTCGGAACTTTCCAAAGGCCAAAATTGATGGTATATTTACAAAAAAATTAAAAAAAATTTTTTTTATAAGTGTTGTCCCGATACCAATATTTTGGCACCGGTACCGGTACCAAAATGGTTTCGGTACTTTTCGATTATTTTCCAAATAAAGGGGACCACAAAAAAATTGCATTATTGGCTTTATTTTAACAAAACATCTTAGGGTACATTAAACATATGTTTCTTATTGCAAGTTTGTCCTTTAAAAAAATAGTAAACATACCAGACAACTTGTCTTTTATTAGTAAGTAAGCAAACAAAGGCTCCGAATTAGTCTGCTGACATATGCAGTAACAAATTGTGTCATTTATCATTCTATTATTTTGTCAACATTATAAAGGACAAGTGGTAGAACATGAATTATTAATCTACTTGTTCATTTTCTGTTAATATCTGCTTACTTTCTATTTTAACATGTTCTATCTACACTTCTGTTAAAATGCAATAATCACTTATTCTTCTGTTGTTTGATACTTTACATTAGTTATGGATGATACCACAAATTTGGGTATCAATCGGATACCAAGTAGTTACAGGATCATACATTGGTCTTATTCAAAGTCCTCATGCGTCCAGGGACATATTTCCTGGGTTTATAAACATAATATAGTTTTTTTTTTAAACGAAAGAAGATGTTGTGATGCCAAAGATTATAGTAATATCGACTAGATACACTCCTGTACTTGGTATCATTACAGTGTTTACATTTTGACGCCGGTGAGCTACGGTGTGTAGTGAAGCATGTTTAGCTATTCCTCATCCTGCACGGATGATACTTGTAAGAAACGTATTTTATTTGTCGCCATGGAGACCAGGATCAGTGATTTAGAAGTAGATAAAACACTGCAGACTGCGGATG
This sequence comes from Nerophis lumbriciformis, assembly GCF_033978685.3. Classification (NCBI taxonomy): domain Eukaryota; kingdom Metazoa; phylum Chordata; class Actinopteri; order Syngnathiformes; family Syngnathidae; genus Nerophis; species Nerophis lumbriciformis. The sequence continues at coordinate 9,493,798 of NC_084573.2, read as the reverse complement.
GACGTTAGCCGCTAGTTAGCTAGCCATGCCTTAAAGCACCTCTTCCTGAGGGCGTTTCAGTGTTATAACTTCACCTTTATCGTTAGTTTTTAAGCCAAAATGCGTCCGTTCTCCCTTTTCTGTCTACACACTGTGTCTGTTTGTAAGTATTTCGTGATTGTGCGCTGCCAAACATGCCTGACGGGGGACGCGAGGGAGTGGTGGACTGGTACTTTTCAGAGGCGGTATAGTACTGAATATGATCCATTAGTATCGCGGTACTATACTAATACCGGTATACCGTACAACCCTAATATGTATATATGTATATATAAATGTGTGTGTGTGTGGAAAAAGTGTTGCCCCCCTTCCTAATTTTTTTTTTTGCATATTTGTCACCTAAAAACATCAGATCAAATTTAAATATTAGTCAAAGACAACACAAGTGACCACAAAATGCAGTTTTTAAATGAATAAGGAATGAATGCAATCTAAACCTCCATTGCCCTGTGCGAACAGGTGTTTGACCCTAAAGTAGTTGGACCACCCTTAGGGGCAACAATTGCTATCAAGCGTTTGCGATAACTTGCAAAGTGTCTCTTCCAGTGCTGTGGAGGATTTTGGCCCTTTGCAGCTATCACGGATGCTGGCTTTTAAACTTTGTGCCGTAAACAAACCGGATGGTTCTTTTCCTCTTTGTTCCGGATGACACGACGTCCACAGTTTCCAAAAACAATTTGAAATGTGGACTCGTCAGACCATAGAACACTTTTCCACTTTGCATCAGTCCATATTAGATGAGCTCGGGCCCAGAGAAGCCGGCGGCGTTTCTGGGTGTTGTTGATAAATGGCTTTCGCTTTGCACGGTAGAATTGTAACTTGCACTCACAGATGTAGCAACGAACTGTAGTTCCTGACAGTGGTTTTCTGAAGTGTTCCCGAGCCCATGTGGTGATATCCTTTACAAACTGATGTCGGTTTTTGATGCAGTGCCACCTGAAGGATCGAAGGTCACGGGCATTCAATGTTGGTTTTTAGCCTTGCTGCTTACGTGCAGTGATTTCTCCAGACTCTAATATTACGGACCGTAGATGGTGAAATCCCTAAATTCCTTGCAATAGCTGGTTGAAAAATGTTGTTCTTAAACAATTTGCTCATGCATTTGTTCACAACGTGGTGACCCTCGCCCCATCCTTGTTTGTGAATGACTGAGCATTTCATGGAAGCTGCTTTTATACCCAATCATGGCACCCACCTGTTCCCAATTAGCCTGTTCAGCTGTGGGATGTTCCAAATAAGTGTTTGATGAGCATTCCTCAATTTTTTCAGTTTTTTTTTTGCCACTTATGCCAGCTTTTTTCAAACATGTTGCAGGCATCAAATTCCAAAGGATAATACTTGCAAAAAATAACAAAGTTTTCCAGTTTGAACGATAAGTATCTTGTCTTTGCAGTCGATTCAATTGAATATAGGTTGAAAAGGATTTGCAAACTCCTGTATTCTATTTTTATTTATGATTAAAGGGGAACTGTTACGGTTTGTACAGGGGAAGAAGACAGCACAGACAACAGGGACGTCGTTTAGCTCAATGTTTATTTATATATATATATACAGTATATATATATATATATATATATATATATATATATATATATATATATATATATATATATATATATATATATATCCATCCATCCATCCATTTTCTACCGCTTATTCCCTTCGGGGTCGCGGGGGGCGCTGGAGCCTATCTCAGCTACAATCGGGCGGAAGGCGGGGTACACCCTGGACAAGTCGCCACCTCATCGCAGGGCCAACACAGATAGACAGACAACATTCACACTCACATTCACACTCTAGGGCCAATTTAGTGTTGCCAATCAACCTATCCCCAGGTGCATGTCTTTGGAGGTGGGAGGAAGCCGGAGTACCCGGAGGGAACCCATGCAGTCACGGGGAAAACATGCAAACTCCACACAGAAAGATCCCGAGCCCGGGATTGAACCCAGGACTACTCAGAGTCAGGACATTTGTATTGTGAGGCAGACGCACTAACCCCTCTGCCACCGTGTATATATATATATATATATATATATATATATATATATATATATATATATATATATAAATCAATTTAAAGCATTGAGTTGAAGTTATTATGCACTTTGAATTCACAGTTAAATAAAGAGATGTGTTGCAAGTGAGCTATAACAGTCTTTATTGTGTTCTGGGATTCGGTTTCACGCATCCTGACATCATATTATTCAAGTCTGATGTGTGAAAAATGACCTATAGATATTTTTCCAGATATAACTATTTTAAAAGCAGACCTGTACCAGCTGTAAAAGAAAGCATAAATGAAAGGGTTGAGCAGAGAATTTGACATGAGCAACCAAGAAAGAAAGTCGATTACTTCAACTGACACTGACACCTTGTTAATAAACAAAATCATCACAAATATAAAGAGAGGACTACAACAGATTAGAAAGGCACCCATAATTATAACCAGAGTTTTGGTGGCTTTTCCCTCCGTCTTTCTGACAGTCCTGTTGGGATAGGTTCTGTTTTGGATGCTGCGTGCCTGTTTCTGCGCTACAAAGAAGATCTTTGCATATATACACAGCATTATGATCATAGGAAGGTAAAAGGTAAAGATGGGCCCTGAAACATTCGCAATAAAAACATCAATGTAACATTTTTCTCCACATTTTGCATAGTTTATTTCTGCAACCACAAAACCAATGGACAGTAGAAATGAAGAACTCCAACTCAACAAGATCATGAACACAACGACATTAAGAGTGATTGTAGTTTTATATACCAGAGGTTTACACACTGCGTAGTATCTGTCAATAGAAATACACATTAAATTCAGAATAGAAGCTGTGGTCAGTGTTACTCTAATGCATTGTTGCGCTATACAAACCAAACCTCCATGGGTCCTACAGTAATCCATGTTGAATTCAGCGTTGAGAGGAATGATTAAAAGACCAATAAGTAAGTCCGACACAGCCAGAGAGAGAATGAGATAGTTAGTAGGAGTGTGAAGCTGTTTGAAATAAATGACAGACATGATTATGAGGAGGTTTCCACATATGATGACAACACCTATCAAGTAAGGGAATATTCTCAGTAAAACACAGGAAACATATGGTTGACAGGAAATCATGACCTCCGTTTTGTTGCCTTCTGGTGCCATGTTTCTGTACCTGAAAGTCATCTCAGTTATCATTATGGCAGATTAGATCAGATCAAATACTAAGTGCAAACGATCATATCAGTCATTTTCAGTGTGGCATACTGCACCTGTCTTAGATGACCACTTCATCAACTGTTGAAGTTGCACATCGTGTCCAACCTTGTTAGTGTGTGCACTCATGTTTTATATCGGTGTCTATCTCATTTGCATAACATATTCATTCTCCACTTGACCAATCAGATGTAAAAATGTAGTTTGTTGATGTCGGTGCCAAGGAAACACTACTGCAGCCTTGGAACTTTCCAAAGGCCAAAATTGATGGTATATTTACAAAAAAATTAAAAAAAAATTTTTTTATAAGTGTTGTCCCGATACCAATATTTTGGCACCGGTACCGATACCAAAATTGTTTCGGTACTTTTCGATTCTTTTCCAAATAAAGGGGACCACAAAAAATTGCATTATTGGCTTTATTTTAACAAAACATCTTAGGGTACATTAAACATATGTTTCTTATTGCAAGTTTATCCTTTAATAAAATAGTAAACATACCAGACAACTTTTCTTTTATTAGTAAGTAAGCAAACAAAGGCTCCTAATTAGTCTGCTGACGTATGCAGTAACATATTGTGTCATTTATCATTCTATTATTTTGTCAACATAATAAAGGACAAGTGGTAGAACATGAATTATTAATCTACTTGTTCATTTTCTGTTAATATCTGCTTACTTTCTATTTTAACATGTTCTATCTAAATAAAAATTTTAAAATGCAATAATCACTTATTCTTCTGTTGTTTGATACTTTACATTAGTTATGGATGATACCACAAATTTGGGTATCAATCGGATACCAAGTAGTTACAGGATCATACATTGGTCTTATTCAAAGTCCTCATGCGTCCAGGGACATATTTCCTGGGTTTATAAACATAATATAGTTTTTTTTTTAAACGAAAGAAGATGTTGTGATGCCAAAGATTATAGTATTATCGACTAGATACACTCCTGTACTTGGTATCATTACAGTGTTTACATTTTGACGCCGGTGAGCTACGGTGTGTAGTGAAGCATGTTTAGCTATTCCTCATCCTGCACGGATGATACTTGTAAGAAACGTATTTTATTTGTCGCCATGGAGACCAGGATCAGTGATTTAGAAGTAGCTAAAACACTGCAGACTGCGGATGGACGTTAGCCGCTAGTTAGCTAGCCATGCCTTAAAGCACCTCTTCCTGAGGGCGTTTCAGTGTTATAACTTCACCTTTATCTTTAGTTTTTAAGACAAAATGCGTCCGTTCTCCCTTTTCTGTCTACACAATTGCTATCAAGCGTTTGCGATAACTTGCAAAGTGTCTCTTCCAGTGCTGTGGAGGATTTTGGCCCTTTGCAGCCATCACGGATGCTGGCTTTTAAACTTTGCGCCGTAAACAAACCGGATGGTTCTTTTCCTCTTTGTTCCAGAGGACACGACGTCCACAGTTTCCAAAAACAATTTGAAATGTGGACTCGTCAGACCATAGAACACTTTTCCACTTTGCATCAGTCCATATTAGATGAGCTCGGGCCCAGAGAAGCCGGCGGCGTTTCTGGGTGTTGTTGATAAATGGCTTTCGCTTTGCACGGTAGAATTTTAACTTGCACTCACAGATGTAGCAACGAACTGTAGTTCCTGACAGTGGTTTTCTGAAGTGTTCCCGAGCCCATGTGGTGATATCCTTTACAAACTGATGTCGGTTTTTGATGCAGTGCCACCTGAAGGATCGAAGGTCACGGGCATTCAATGTTGGTTTTCAGCCTTGCTGCTTACGTGCAGTGATTTCTCCAGACTCTGATATTACGGACCGTAGATGGTGAAATCCCTAAATTCCTTGCAATAGCTGGTTGAAAAACGTTGTTCTTAAACAATTTGCTCATGCATTTGTTGACAAAGTGGTGACCCTCGCCCCATCCTTGTTTGTGAATGACTGAGCATTTCATGGAAGCTGCTTTTATACCCAATCATGGCACCCACCTGTTCCCAATTAGCCTGTTCAGCTGTGGGATGTTCCAAATAAGTGTTTGATGAGCATTCCTCAATTTTTTCAGTTTTTTTTTTTGCCACTTATGCCAGCTTTTTTCAAACATGTTGCAGGCATCAAATTCCAAAGGATAATACTTGCAAAAAATAGCAAAGTTTTCCAGTTTGAACGATAAGTATCTTGTCTTTGCAGTCGATTCAATTGAATATAGGTTGAAAAGGATTTGCAAACTCCTGTATTCTATTTTTATTTATGATTAAAGGGGAACTGTTACGGTTTGTACAGGGGAAAAAGACAGCACAGACAACAGGGACGTCGTTTAGCTCAATGTTTATTTATATATATATACGTATATATATATATATATATATATATATATATATATACGTATATATATATATATATATATATATATATATATATATATCCATCCATCCATCCATTTTCTACCGCTTATTCCCTTCGGGGTCGCGGGGGGCGCTGGAGCCTATCTCAGCTACAATCGGGCGGAAGGCGGAGTACACCCTGGACAAGTCGCCACCTCATCGCAGGGCCAACACAGATAGACAGACAACATTCACACTCACATTCACACTCTAGGGCCAATTTAGTGTTGCCAATCAACCTATCCCCGGGTGCATGTCTTTGGAGGTGGGAGGAAGCCGGAGTACCCGGAGGGAACCCATGCAGTCACGGGGAAAACATGCAAACTCCACACAGAAAGATCCCGAGCCCCGGATTGAACCCAGGACTACTCAGAGTCAGGACATTTGTATTGTGAGGCAGACGCACTAACCCCTCTGCCACCGTGTATATATATATATATATATATATATATATATATATATATATATATATATATATATATATATATATATATATATATATATATATATATATATATATATATATATATCAATTTAAAGCATTGAGTTGAAGTTATTATGCACTTTGAATTCACAGTTAAATAAAGAGATGTGTTGCAAGTGAGCTATAACAGTCTTTATTGTGTTCTGGGATTCGGTTTCACGCATCCTGACATCATATTATTCAAGTCTGATGTGTGAAAAATGACCTAAAGATATTTTTCCAGATATAACTTTTTTAAAAGCAGACCTGTACCAGCTGTAAAAGAAAGCATAAATGAAAGGGTTGAGCAGAGAATTTGACATCATCAACCAAGAAAGAAAGTCGATTACTTCAACTGACACTGACACCTTGTTAATAAACAAAATCATCACAAATATAAAGAGAGGACTACAACAGATTAGAAAGGCACCCATAATTATAACCAGAGTTTTGGTGGCTTTTCCCTCCGTCTTCCTGACAGTCCTGTTGGGATAGGTTCTGTTTTGGATGCTGCGTGCCTGTTTCTGCGCTACAAAGAAGATCTTTGCATATATACACAGCATTATGATCATAGGAAGGTAAAAGGTAAAGATGGGCCCTGAAACATTCGCAATAAAAACATCAATGTAACACTTTTCTCCACATTTTGCATAGTTTATTTCTGCAACCACAAAACCAATGGACAGTAGAAATGAAGAACTCCAACTCAACAAGATCATGAACACAACGACATTAAAAGTGATTGTAGTTTTATATACCAGAGGTTTACACACTGCGTAGTATCTGTCTATAGAAATACACATTAAATTCAGAATAGAAGCTGTGGTCAGTGTTACTCTAATGCATTGTTGCGCTATACAAACCAAACCTCCATGGGTCCTACAGTAATCCATGTTGAATTCAGCGTTGAGAGGAATGATTAAAAGACCAATAAGTAAGTCCGACACAGCCAGAGAGAAAATGAGATAGTTAGTAGGAGTGTGAAGCTGTTTGAAATAAATGACAGACATGATTATGAGGAGGTTTCCACATATGATGACAACACCTATCAAGTAAGGGAATATTCTCAGTAAAACACAGGAAACATATGGTTGACAGGAAATCATGACCTCTGTTTTGTTGCCTTCTGGTGCCATGTTTCTGTACCTGAAAGTCATCTCAGTTATCATTATGGCAGATTAGATCAGATCAAATACTAAGTGCAAACGATCATATCAGTCATTTTCAGTGTGGCATACTGCACCTGTCTTAGATGACCACTTCATCAACTGTTGAAGTTGCACATCGTGTCCAACCTTGTTAGTGTGTGCACTCATGTTTTATATCGGTGTCTATCTCATTTGCATAACATATTCATTCTTCACTTGACCAATTGGATGTAAAAATGTAGTTTGTTGATGTCGGTGCCAAGGAAACACTACTGCAGCCTCGGAACTTTCCAAAGGCCAGAATTGATGGTATATTCAGGGGAAAAAAAGAAACAAATAAATAAAAAATATATGTATTAGTGTTGTCCAGAAACCAATATTTTGGCACCGGTACCAAAATTTTTATATAGATTATTTTCTATATAAAGGGGACCACAAATAATTGCATTATTTGTTTTATTTTCACAAACATTAAACATATGTTTCTTATTGCAAGTGTGTCCTTTAATAAAATAGTGAACATACAAGACAACTTTTCTTTTATTAGTAAATAAGCAAACAAAGGCTCCGAATTAGTCTGCTGACGTATGCAGTAACAAATTGTGTCATTTATCATTCTATTATTTTGTCAACATTATAAAGGACAAGTGGTAGAACATGAATTATTAATCTACTTATTCATTTTCTGTTAATATCTGCTTACTTTCTATTTTAACATGTTCTATCTACACTTCTGTTAAAATGTAATAATCACTTATTCTTCTGTTGTTTGATACTTTACATTAGTTATGGATGATATCACAAATTTGGGTATCAATCGGATACCAAGTAGTTACAGGATCATACATTGGTCTTATTCAAAGTCCTCATGCGTCCAGGCACATATTTCCTGGGTTTATAAACATAATATAGTTGTTTTTTTTTAAACGAAAGAAGATGTTGTGATGCCAAAAATTATAGTAGTATCGACTAGATACACTCCTGTACTTGGTATCATTACAGTGGATGTCATGTGTAGATCCACCAATGGCGTTTGTTTACATTTTGACGCCGGTGAGCTACGTTGTGTAGTGAAGCATGTTTAGCTATTCCTCATCCTGCACGGATGATACTTGTAAGAAACTTATTTTATTTGTTGCCATGGAGACCAGGATCAGTGATTTAGAAGTAGATAAAACACTGCAGACTGCGGATGGACGTTAGCCGCTAGTTAGCTAGTCATGTCTTAAAGCACCTCTTCCTGAGGGCGTTTCAGTGTTATAACTTCACCTTTATCGTTAGTTTTTAAGCCAAAATGCGTCCGTTCTCCCTTTTCTGTCTACACACTGTGTCTGTTTGTAAGTATTTCGTGATTGTGCGCTGCCAAACATGCCTGACGGGGGACGCGAGGGAGTGGTGGACTGGTACTTTTCAGAGGCGGTATAGTACTGAATATGATCCATTAGTATCGCGGTACTATACTAATACCGGTATACCGTACAACCCTAATATGTATATATGTATATATAAATGTGTGTGTGTGTGGAAAAAGTGTTGCCCCCTTCCTAATTTTTTTTTTTGCATATTTGTCACCTAAAAACATCAGATCAAATTTAAATATTAGTCAAAGACAACACAAGTGAACACAAAATGCAGTTTTTAAATGAATAAGGAATGAATGCAATCTAAACCTCCATTGCCCTGTGCGAACAGGTGTTTGACCCTCGCACTTAATCACACTGCATAGGTCAAAAAAGTACGTCTTGCTGTCCCCCTTGACCCAGTCTATTTCAAGTCCGCCGTACGTTCTAAGACACTTGTCAGTCACTGTCGTCGAGAAGGAAGAACTGAGACACAAGGTCAGTAGAGCAAGCCCAAACACCAGTCCGTCAGGGAATCCTACTGGGTATAACATCCTGCCTTTCAGAAATCAAAATCAGAGTAATTCAGGCAACGAGACGGGGATAAACATCAAACTTTTCACTTAATGTAACAACGCAAATAGTTATGCTGAAAACAAGCAAGAAAAACTAAGAAACATTTTTCCTATGGACTGGTCTCAAGCAATGGTATACAATATAGAAGTTGATCAGAGTAATGTAGGTAGAAAATCTGGAAGATCTACACGACGGTAGACGGCAGCTCAACGGAGGGAGGTGTCTCTCAGCGTCGTCTTCTGGGCCCCTTCCGTGGCAGGCTCCTCCGCGGGAGTGCGGAGGTAGAGGTGGTACCAGGTGTCCCCTGTACCAGCTAGTCGAAGGGGGTGGGACGTCCGTACCACGACCTTGAAGGGACCATGCCACCTGGGCTCCGTACACTTGCGTTTGATGACCTTGATCTTGACCCTCTCAGTGGACGGAAGGGAATCTGGAGTGGCGGGCTGTCATCCTCGAATCTGTACAGAAGAACTGGCACACAAATTCTGCATTTTGTGTAAAATACCATTTTGGTTTTACGCTGATTCCTTCTTCCAGGGGGGTGTTGATTCTGTTGAGGGGCTGACCTGTATGCAGTTCATATGGTGAAAAACTCAAAGGGCGGTAAAACAGTTTTATTCACGGACATTCGAATGATCATTAACGCTAATTGCAACATGTCAATCCAATTCAATTTGGTCTGTGCACAGATTTTAGCCAATTCGTTTTTGATGTTCTGGTTCATCCTTTCAACCTTACCTTTGGACTGAAGATTGTACCCCAAACCGAACCTGTGTTCTAGTCCAAGAGCATTTTCGACCAAAGCTAAGTGAGTAATTTTAAAATGGGTGCTTTTGTCTGACCTAATGTTTTTGGGGAAACCATGTCGGGGAATTAGGTCATTCACAAGCCATTTAATTACTGATTTTGCATCCTCTTTTGAGGTTGGGGTTGCTTCCGGCCAACCACTGTGATTGTCAATACCAGTCAGCAAGTATCTTTTCCCTTTCACCGGATTGATCATATCAATGAAGTCAAAAACTATACACGGTTCACCCTCACCTCCTCCATATTCCAAATTGATTTACTAAACTACTATCGATGTGCAAAATGGCTATTTTCAAGTTGAATTTACAAACTTACAACAATTTAGTTATAACTTCTTACCCACAGGAATATTGTTAAAGCTTTTTTGTTGTACGGAGTCTGAATCCAAGAGTCTGAATCCACCCTCACCTCCTCCCCCTTCTGTTTCTGAAAAAGGGACTGGGTCAGTAATACTATCACTTTCAGAAACATCTAAGAAAAAGGTCAGCTAATAGTCAAGTACAGCAAGAGCAGGGGCGGAGGACAGGTCATGTTTGAGGTCAATGAAAGTCATCAAATCAAATCAAATCAAATCAACTTTATTTATAGAGCACATTTAAAATTTACCACAGGGGTAGCCAAAGTGCTGTACAATGAACAGGTTAAAAGATAAAACGAGTACCGAGCAAACACAACACAACACAAACAGAACACAATAAAAAAAAAAAAAATTAAAATAGAATTAATAAAAACATAAAAACATAAAAACAGGATCACAGCAGGTGTATTATGGGGTGCCATTGCAGGATGGATATCACTCAGTGTTAAAAGCCATGGAATAAAAGTATGTTTTTAAGAGAGATTTAAAAACAGGAAGAGAGGAGGCTTGTCTAACACTCAGGGGTAGGTTGTTCCAGAGCTTGGGAGCAGCAACGGCGAAAGCTCTGTCACCTCTAAGCTTCAGCCTTGTGTCAGGGACCGTCAACAGCAGCTGATCGGCTGATCTTAAGGATCGGGTGGGGCAGTAAGGCTGAAGGAGGTCGGAGAGATAGGTTGGCGCGAGGTTGTTTAGACATTTAAAAACAAATAAAAGGAGTTTAAAATGTATTCGGTAACGCTCAGGGAGCCAGTGAAGGGACGCTAAAATAGGGGTGATGTGTTCACGTCTGCGGGTCTGTGTTAGCAGACGAGCAGCAGAGTTCTGCACGAGCTGCAGGCGGGCATTTCAGTCTCTGTGGACCACTGGAGGGTGGTATTAGGGTAGGGGACCCCTTAGCGAAATCAGAAATAACTCAAACTCAACTAAATCCTAAATTTTATGTACCTTATTCAATATGGTGAAAGCTTCAAAATATGCCTATATTTATATCGACACAAATACTAGAAAAATACTAACCTTATGGCGGATGCCTTCGCAATAGTAATTTGAAATTTTACCACCCCTGGTGGCCACAATAACAAATTAAGTCAAGCTCATGTTGTAGAAAGTCGAATGATGCGGACACGTTTGTTACTGAATACTTTCTATCAGACTTTTGTCATGGCGACTGTGTGTATGTAATAAGCAACTATAATTGTTTGATATGCTTAAATGTAATGTGTCGTTTTAGCTCAGCTGTTGTGTAGCTGCTAGCTCCTCGTAGCCTACAGTCGGGGTGTCCAAAGTGCAGCCCATAGCTATGTGTCTAACAGAAAACTTAAACAAGAGGAAAATGTGGTTTTGGGTGTCGGTGCAATGAGTGGCAGCTACGCCGTGTTTTATCATTGGACCTAAGTCTTTGGTTTTGTAGGCGGGGCAAAGAGCAAGGGAACAATGTGGGACAGCAATTGTGTCCATCTTATACCATGCTAGTTGGAGCAAAGATATGTCAACATGAGCAGCCACACCCTGAGTTCCAACATATATAAATATAAAGGAGTCAAAGGCCTCCTGGCATGAACATGAGGCGAGTCGGGTGGCGGTACACACTGAAGCATCTCAGTCAGCCAGGGTTTTCACTGATGGAGCAGTTGGAGATGTCAGCCATTTCTGGTGTTTCAGGCTGTGGTATGAGCTCATGGAGGAGCTTTGGTAGTGGTGTCGCAGCTTGGTGGTTGAGCCGTCAGGTAACACCAGGAAGGTTCCTTCTGTGCGATATTGAATGTCAGGGTACAGTCTGTAAAGGAGGTCATTACCAATTAGGCAAGGTGTGTGCAGGTCAACCACAAAGGGGTGCTTCAGTGTGTGTCCAGCAATCTGAACCGGAAGAGGTTTGGTGACCGGTAACATTCTTGTGACCTCAGCGAAGCCTTCGACCTTCAAAAAGGAAGCACACAGTTTCTTTGGTACCTCTGCATTCAGAAATGAGTGGGTGGCACCAGTGTCAATCACAAACTGATAACATTGTCCGTTGACACTTCTGTCCAGCAGGGGGCCTGTCTGTATTTCCTGCTGGGGCTTCTGCCTTGGGCGTCCTTTGCCATGCCTGTATGATGTTTTGGCTGCAATTGGGAGCCTGTCTCGTTCAGAGGAGTTAGGACATTCACGTTGCCAGTGACCCGGCTGGTCACAAATGAAACAGTTTTCACCCTGTCTTGGCCTTAAAGCACCGTGTCCACCACCCGAGTCCAACCGTCTGGTCGCACGTCTGTTGAGGATTCTTTCCTCCACCTGCTGGGACTCAAAAGCAAGGTCACCCACTGCTGAATATACGCTAGCTGATCTTTGACCTTTTGGTTCTTTTAACTTTTCATCTTCAGCGATCTGTAATTTAAGTAGTTGTTTCCTTGTTACTCTACCACCATCCTGCTCTGTCCAATTTTGCATGTGATGAATAAGATGTCCCTGCCATGTGTTGTTTTTGGCACCGTGTATATCAGGGTTATCATCCATCCTGCGTCTCACCACAGTTGGCATTGCGTCAAGTACGGCTCGTCTAAAAAACTGTCGGTGTTCCCCTTCTTTACTGGGATGCACACCTGTAGCACGTGACCACTGCTCTTTAGCTTGGTCTATAAATACATAAGGTGACTCACCATCTTTCCACCGATATGTAGGAGTGGCATTTTGACACGGAAGAGGAAACAGACTGCGCATAGCAGTGGCTATGCCTCTTATGTACGGTGTTACCGGTGAAGTCGAAGATTCAGCCAATAATCCTGCTTGTTGTTCCATATTTTGGCCATCTTGTGTGGAAACACAACGATACAAAATGCCTCTAAAGTCTGCTACGGAGAGAGTGTATCCCGCTGTTAGTTTGTCTAACGTGTTAAGCCAAAGACTCCCTCCTTCAGACACAGGTGGGAGTTTGTCAACAATGGATTGCATGTCTGCAACAGCAAAAGTCTTATAATTTGAAATTGGCCACTAATTTCAGGAAAAATTGGATATGCATGTCCTTCTACCTTTTTGGAGCGTGTGTTGTATGCATGTGGGTCATGTGGTTGTTTGTCAATGTAGCCTTCCAGCGAGCCTTTAGCGGTTACAGGAGACCACAAAGTCTGCCTCTGTTGTGTATTATTCAAGAATGTCTGTTGTGCACGTGAGGGGTTGTTATCTACTGGGGGGAAATGGTCAGACGTGCAAAGGAGGGGGTTAAGAATTTGAGCCGATGGCTTAGAGAGGGCGTGTGAGTACCTCCCTCTCTTGGCACTTGAGTAGGGGGCGTTGGCTTAGTCAAAGTCTGGGCGGGTTGTTTGAATAGTCTCTCGCAGGCGCGACATGCTCGAGTCATGTCCTTATCTAATTCACCTTGTTCCCCCCCTCCGTCTCTCCCCGCGGACTCCACCGTCACCAATAGCAACACACTCACACACAAGCGAGCGCACACACACACACACACACACACACACACACACAAGCACGCTTATGCTCTCAGCACACACACACACACACACACCCAGCAGCACACACACACAAGGAAAAAACTGCACGAAAGCTCTTTCTCTGCGTTTCACTTTACCATAAAACTTCCAGTTACTTTTCTTAATTTACTAAACGTTTGAGTTCACGACTTTTCGAGTATTGTAAACTCCCTCTTAACCCTTTCAAGAAACCCTTTTATTTTTCTTAATTTACTCTACCTGCTAATTTCATTGTTGACAACAGTACATTCATCACACTTTCTCCCCAACCGCCATCACATTCTTATCTGTCACACTCCGTGGCCATTGTGTCTTTTGTCTCAGAATTTATCTTACGAAGGGCCTCAAACCTGTTACTCAGAATTTATCGTACGAAGGGCCTCAAACCTGTTACTCAGAATTTATCGTACGAAGGGCCTCAAACCTGTTACTCAGAATTTATCGTACGAAGGGCCTCAAACCTGTTACTCAGAATTTATCGTACGAAGGGCCTCAAACCTGTTACTCAGAATTTATCGTACGAAGGGCCTCAAACCTGTTACTCAGAATTTATCGTACGAAGGGCCTCAAACCTGTTACTCAGAATTTATCTTACGAAGGGCCTCAAACCTGTTACTCAGAATTTATCGTACGAAGGGCCTCAAACCTGTTACTCAGAATTTATCGTACGAAGGGCCTCAAACCTGTTACTCAGAATTTATCGTACGAAGGGCCTCAAACCTGTTACTCAGAATTTATCGTACGAAGGGCCTCAAACCTGTTACTCAGAATTTATCTTACGAAGGGCCTCAAACCTGTTACTCAGAATTTATCGTACGAAGGGCCTCAAACCTGTTACTCAGAATTTATCGTACCGTACAAAGGGCCTCAAACCTGTTACTCAGAATTTATCGTACGAAGGGCCTCAAACCTGTTACTCAGAATTTATCGTACCGTACGAAGGGCCTCAAACCCATTACTCAGAATTTATCTTACGAAGGGCCTCAAACCCGTTACTCAGAATTTATCGTACAGTACGAAGGGCCTCAAACCCGTTACTCATTTAGGCGACGACCAATGACCCAGGGTGAGCTACACCCAACTATTAGTTTATTCGTCAATGAAACTGCCCGTCACGGTAGTCGAGACACAATGACACGAGTTGACCACTTATTTACAACTTTTTATGTAATGGCGGACAAGGCAAAAATGCAATCAATCCATCAAAATGTCCACTCTGTGTCTGGGGTACAAACAGTGTTTGACTTACATACTTCAAGACAGACTCCTAAAGCAGATTTTAGAAAAAGGCTCTGCTTACCTTGTTTTATGTTTGGCCACTCGTGAGTCTGTCCAGAAGAGTGTAAGAGGTGTCCAATTCTCAGCGTGTCGCCCGGACGAGGTCCCCAAATTGTTGCGTTTTGGACCAGTTGTTCCTCCCAGGGAATTCAAGTCACAAGTCGCCCCCAAGCTCTTTACGACACTTAAAGCTGAGTTGAAAAAACCACCAGAGACAGAATAGGTATTTTGTAATATATTGGCAAAGCTTTGCTGCTATATTGATTGAGACCAGTCCAGCATAGAACATTCTATCGCGCCGCCAAAATGGTCTGCCTTCCCGATTCCAAAAACCCCTCTCCTCTTCCTCCCCCCCCCTGGCAGTCATGTCTCTCTTAGCCAAAACAAATGCTTATTATCGCTCTCTCAAACATTCCTCACTTCAAGGTTAAGCACACACAGTTTACTTGGAGACAGAGCAGCAAGAGAAGAGATGGAAAACACGAGCTGTTTTCAAATATGACTATGAAATAAAAGAAGTACAACTTAAATTCGGATATATGTAAATATCTGCCTCCGACAATTTAAATATATATATATATATGTATATATATACATAAATATATATACATATATATATATATATATGTGTGTGTGTGTGTGTGTATAAAATATATAAATAATAAATGTGGTGTGTGAACTAATGCAAATATGTGTATGTGTGCGACTATGTGTGGAAATTAAATGTTGAATGTTGCCCATAGTGTTGAGCGGGAGTCGGAAGTCCAAAGAGGGGCAAGGCTGGCTCGGAGATCTGTGAGTAGGCAGGAAGTCGGGGGCAATAGAGAGGCGTCAAAGTCCGTGTCCAGGCGGGAGGTTCGAGATCTAAAGGTGCAGCCAGAGAACCAGAGGGGAACACAGGGAGACGAGACACACAGCTCGTAACGCGGGAACAGATGTAGGCTGCTGGAAGACGACAAGGGGTACACAAGACCAATCAACACGGAGGGGGAGAAACACAGAGAGAGAGTATGCATATAGAATTTCGGCTCACTGTACAGGAACAGGTAGCTACGTTCTGGCACAGGATAGCAGGTTGCTCTCATCAGTCCTCTCATTAGCGACAGGTGCGTTGTTTGCTGATGATTGAATGCAGCCGCTTGCTGCAGCCGGAATGGCGCATGCTTGGCACGCTCTTGGAGGTGCGCCCAGGGCCGCGCACAGATGAATGCGCACTGACGTTTGCCCGGGCCGTGACAGGAACTGCACTTTTTTTTTATGTTGCCTATCAATCGCAATCATTATATAAGAGATGAAGATGGATGTTATTTGTTTTAATTTTTGCATTGTAAATATTAAATAAATGCGATTAAAGTCAGCTTAAAATGGAGCCTATGGAAGTCACACTATTCTGCCTATAGAGCCCCTAAAAAAACATCCAAACACCTCCCTAGAGGTTTTATTTACATGCTGTAAGTATCTATATGTAATGTAGTAACATTAATTAACAGGTAAGAGGTATTAATGGGCATGTAGATATTAACGGGCATGTAGGTATTAACGGGTAAAGAGGTATTAACGGGTACAGAGGTATTAATGGACATGTAGATATTAACGGGTAAAGAGGTATTAACAGGTAAAGAGATATTAATGGACATGTAGATATTAACGGGCATGTAGGTATTAACGGGTAAAGAGGTATTAACGGATATAGAGGTATTAATGGACATGTAGATATTAACAGGCATGTAGGTATTAACGGGTAAAGAGTTATTAATGGGCATGTAGATATTAACGGGCATGTAGGTATTAACAGGTAAAGAGGTATTAACGGGTACAGAGGTACTAACGGGTACAGAGGTACTAATGGGTAAATAAGCATTAAAGGTCAGGGAGGCATTAACAGGCATGTAGACATTAACGGGTATGGAGGCATTAACAGTCATGTAGGCATTAACGGGTATGGAGGCATTAACGGGCACGTAGGTATTAACGGGTAAAGAGGTATTAATGGGCATGTATATATTAATGGGCATGTCGGTATTATTAGGTAAAGAGGTCATAATGGGCATGTAGATATTAACGGGTAAAGAGGTATTAACGGGTAAAGAGGTATTAGTGGGCATGTAAATATTAACGGGCATGTAGGTATTAACGGGTAAAGAGGTATTAATGGACATGTAGATATTAACAGGCATGTAGGTATTAACGGGTAAAGAGTTATTAATGGGCATGTAGATATTAACGGGCATGTAGGTATTATTAGGTAAAGAGGTCATAATGGGCATGTAGATATTAACGGGTAAAGAGGTATTAACGGGTAAAGAGGTATTAGTGGGCATGTAAATATTAACGGGCATGTAGGTATTAACGGGTAAAGAGGTATTAATGGGCATGTAGATATTAACGGGCATGTAGGTATCAACGGGTAAAGAGGTATTAACGGGTGCAGAGGTACTAACGGGTAAATAAGTATTAAAGGTCATGGAGGCATTAACAGGCATGTAGGTATTAACGGGTATGGTGGCATTAACGGGCACGTAGGTATTAACAGGTAAAGAGGTATTAATGGGCATGTAGATGTTAACGGGCATGTAGGTATTAACGGATAAAGAGGTATTAATGGGCATGTAGATATTAACGGGTAAAGAGGTATTAACGGATAAAGAGGTATTCGTGGGCATGTAAATATTAACGAGCATGTAGGTATTAACGGGTAAAGAGGTATTAATGGGCATGTAGATATTAACGGGCATGTAGGTATTAACAGGTAAAGAGGTATTAATGGGCATGTAGATATTAACGGGTAAAGAGGTATTAACGGATAAAGAAGTATTAATGGGCATGTAGGTATTAACTGGTAAAGAGGTATTAATGGGCATGTAGATATTAACGGGTAAAGAGGTATTAACGGATAAAGAAGTATTAATGGGCATGTAGGTATTAACTGGTAAAGAGGTATTAATGGGCATGTAGATATTAACGGGTAAAGAGGTATTAACGGATAAAGAAGTATTAATGGGCATGTAGGTATTAACTGGTAAAGAGGTATTAATGGGCATGTAGATATTAACGGGTAAAGAGGTATTAACGGATAAAGAAGTATTAATGGGCATGTAGGTATTAACTGGTAAAGAGGTATTAATGGGCATGTAGATATTAACAGGTAAAGAGGTATTAACGGGTAAAGAGGTATTAATGGACATGTAGGTATTAAGGGGTAAAGAGGTATTAATGGGTAAAGAGGTATCAGTGGGCATGTAAATATTAACAGGCATGTAGGTATTAATGGGTAAAGAAGTATTAATGGGCAAGTAGATATTAACTGGCATGTAGGTATTAACAGGTAAAGAGGTACTAACGGGTAAAGAGGTATTAATGGACATGTAAATATTAACAGGTATGTAGGTATTAACGGGTAAAGAGGTACTGACGGGTAAAGAGGTATTAATGGACATGTCGGTAGTAACGGGTATGTTGGTATTAACGGGCATGTCGGTAATAACGGGCATGTTGGTATTGCCCACTCCTAATGTTCTCCTCACAGTTTTGGTCTTGACTGGTGTTAGATGAAATCTATAAAGTACTATATACACTAACAATTACTTTCAGGAGTGTGTATGGAAGAACAAAAAAGAAACCTTGAATAGAAGTATTACACATCAATTTAAAGCATTTGTAACATAGAGAGTCAGAGTTGAAGTTATTATGCACTTTGAATTCACAGTTAAATAAAGAGATGTGTTGCAAGTGAGCTATAACAGTCTTTATTGTGTTCTGGGATTCGGTTTCACGCATCCTGACATCATATTATTCAAGTCTGATGTGTGAAAAATGACCTATAGATATTTTTCCAGATATAACTATTTTAAAAGCAGACCTGTACCAGCTGTAAAAGAAAGCATAAATGAAAGGGTTGAGCAGAGAATTTGACATGATCAACCAAGAAAGAAAGTCGATTACTTCAACTGACACTGACACCTTGTTAATAAACAAAATCATCCAAAATATAAAGAGAGGACTACAACAGATTAGAAAGGCACCCATAATTATAACCAGAGTTTTGGTGGCTTTTCCCTCCGTCTTTCTGACAGTCCTGTTGGGATAGGTTCTGTTTTGGATGCTGCGTGCCTGTTTCTGCGCTACAAAGAAGATCTTTGCATATATACACAGCATTATGATCATAGGAAGGTAAAAGGTAAAGATGGGCCCTGAAACATTCGCAATAAAAACATCAATGTAACATTTTTCTCCACATTTTGCATAGGTTATTTCTGCAACCACAAAACCAATGGACAGCAGAAATGAAGAACTCCAACTCAACAAGATCATGAACACAACGACATTAAAAGTGATTGTAATTTTATATACCAGAGGTTTACACACTGCGTAGTATCTGTCAATAGAAATACACATTAAATTCAGAATAGAAGCTGTGGCCAGTGTTACTTTAAAGCATTGTTGCACTAAACACACCAAACCTCCATGGGTCCTACAGTAATCCATGTCGAATTCAGTGCTGAGAGGAAGGATTACAAGACCAATAAGTAAATCCGACACAGCCAGAGAGAGAATGAGATAGTTAGTAGGAGTGTGAAGCTGTTTGAAATAAATGACAGACATGATTATGAGGAGGTTTCCACATATGATGACAACACCTATCAAGTAAGGGAATATTCTCAGTAAAACACAGGAAACATATGGTTGACAGGAAATCATGACCTCCGTTTTGTTGCCTTCTGGTGCCATGTTTCTGTACCTGAAAGTCATCTCAGTTATCATTATGGCAGATTAGATCAGATCAAATACTAAGTGCAAACGATCATATCAGTCATTTTCAGTGTGGCATACTGCACCTGTCTTAGATGACCACTTCATCAACTGTTGAAGTTGCGCGTCGTGTCCAACCTTGTTAGTGTGTGCACTCATGTGTTATATCGGTGTCTATCTCATTTGCATAACATATTCATTCTCCACTTCACCAATCGGATGTAAAAATGTAGTTTGTTGATGTCGGTGCCAAGGAAACACTACTGCAGCCTCGGAACTTTCCAAAGGCCAGAATTGATGGTGTTTTCAGGAGAAAAAAAAAAGAAACAAATAAATAAAAAATATATGTATTAGTGTTGTCCCGAAACCAATATTTTGGCACCGGTACCAAAATTATTTTGGTACTTTTTGATTATTTTCTATATAAAGGGGACCACAAATAATTGCATTATTTGTTTTATTTTCACAAACATTAAACATATGTTTCTTATTGCAAGTTTGACCTTTAATAAAATAGTGAAAATACAAGACAACTTTTCTTTTATTAGTAAATAAGCAAACAAAGGCTCCTAATTAGTCTGCTGACATATGCAGTAACATATTGCTTCATTTATCATTCTATTATTTTGTCCACATTATAAAGGACAAGTGGTAGAAAGTGAATTATTAATCTACTTGTTCATTTACTGTTAATGTCTGCTTACTTTCTCTTTTAAAATGTTCTGTCTACACTTCTGTTAAAATGTAATAATCACTTATTCTTCTGTTGTTGGATGATACCACAAATTTGGGTATCAATCCGATACCAAGGAGTTACAGGATCATACATTGGTCATATTCAAAGTCTTCATGTGTGGGACATATTTCCTGGGTTTATAAACATAATATAACATTTTTTTTAAACTTAAGAAGTTGTTGTGATGCCAAAAAACGCAATTATAGTAGTATCGACTAGATACACTCCTGTACTTGGTATCATTACAGTGTATGTTTGGTGTAGATCCACCAATGGAGTTTGTTTACATTTTGACGCCGGTGAGCTACGGTGTGTAGTGAAGCATGTTTAGCTATTCCTCGTCCTGCAGGGATGATACTTGTAAGAAACGTACTTTATTTGTCGCCGTGGAGGCGAGGATTAGTGATTTAGAAGTAGTGTTGCAGGCATCAAATTCCAAATGACAAAGTTTTCCAGTTGGAACGTTAAGTATCTTGTCTTTGCAGTCTATTCAATTGAATATAAGTTGAAAAGGATTTGCAAATCATTGTATTCTGTTTTTATTTACCATTTACACAACGTGCCAACTTCACTGGTTTTGGGTTTTGTAGAAAAAACGTTAGCTCGCTAACATTAACAAGCTAAAATTAACATGCTAACGGGTGAATAGCTAACATACTTCTAAGATAGGGGAAAGTAACGAAATACATGTTTGTTAGGTTAAAAATACGAAACTAGGTAAAAAAAAATGCTAGCATAAAACATGCTAATATTATCATGGTAACAGTGAAACAGCTAGCATACTTTTAAGATGGCACCAAGTCACGGAATCTATGGATATTAGGTTAAAAAGTACAAAATTAGCTAAAATGCTATCATAAAATGTTTCCTTTATTGGTGAGAAGAATTGTTGTAAATTCTTGGCTAGCAGGTTATAATTTGCTTTGTACATAATATTTAGCTGCAAACGTACCAAATAATTTAATTTCAATATTTTTCATGTATTAAACAAAGGCTTTTTATGTTCTCCATTGTCAAGTCTGTGTAATCATGTTTTGTTTTAGTCATGTCATATTTTGTTTTGTTTAGTTATTGGACTCTTTAGTTTCTGGCTTTTCACTCCCTTGTCTTGTTTCCATAATTACCAATTAGTTTCACCTGTTCCACGTTTGGACTCATTGTGCACTCTTGTCACCATAGCAACCCATTAGTTTTCACCTGCCCCCACGACTCACGCACCTGTCTTTAATCATGTCACCTGTCAGGACTTGGACTATGGCATGGTTTGTTCTCCCGTGGTGCAAATGATTTGGACCAGACATGGCGTGAAGGTGAAGACATATTTAATTTTAACACTCAAAAAAAAAGAAACAAACAAAAGGCGCTCACAGTGGAGGTACAAAACTTGGCTATAAACACAAAACTTGCACAAAGGCAGAAACTATGAACAATGAAACAAAAACACTAACTGTGGCATTAATAAACAAAAAGTTACTTGGACGCGACATCATACCCGTCACAATCTGTTTACCTCTGCGCACTTCATGCCACGTCCAAGTAAGTTTTTGTTTATTAATGCCACAGTTAGTGTTTTTGTTTCATTGTTCATAGTGTCTGCCTTTGTGCAAGTTTTGTGTTTATAGCCAAGTTTTGTACCTCCACTGTGAGCGCCTTTTGTTTGTTTCTTTTTTTTGAGTGTTAAAATTAAATATGTCTTCACCTTCACGCTATGTCTGGTCCAAATCATTTGCACCACGGGAGAACAAACCACGCCATAGTCCAAGTCCTGACAGGTGACATGATTAAAGACAGGTGCGTGAGTCGTGAGGGCAGGTGAAAACTAATGGGTTGCTATGGTGACAAGAGTGCATAATGAGTCCAAACGTGGAACAGGTGAAACTAATTGGTAACTATGGAAACAAGACTAAGGGAGTTAAAAAGTCAGAAACTAAAGAGTCCAATAACTAAACTAAACAAAACATGACATGACTAAAACAAAACATGATTACACAGACATGACATCCATATCCAACATGATGTATCATTAAAACTGATGTTTATTCTAACATGGTTAGTGAATAAAGTCTACTTGTGTAAATATAAACTTGTAGTCATGATCAACAAATTAAAGGTAAAATAAAATAATCATTCAATTTTATGAAAAAATACCAATGGGTTTCTAATTATTAGGGGTGTGGGGAAAAAAATAGTTTCGAATTCGAATCGCGATTCTCACATTGTGCGATTTAGAATCAATTCTCATTTTAAAAAATCGATTTTTTTATTTTTTTTATTCTTTTTTTTAAAATGATATATATATTTTTTTTAATTAATCAATCCAACAAAACAATACACAGCAATACCATAACAATGCAATCCAATTCCAAAACCAAACCCGACCCAGCAACACTCAGAACTGCAATAAACAGAGCAATTGAGAGGAGACACAAACACGACACAGAACAAACCAAAAGTAGTGAAACAAAAATGAATATTATCAACAACAGTATCAATATTAGTTACAATTTCAACATAGCAGTGATTAAAAATCCCTCATTGACATTATCATTAGACATTTATAAAAAATTTAAAAAATGAACAATATTGTCACAGTGGCTTACACTTGCATCGCATCTCATAAGCTTGACAACACAGTGTCCAATATTTTCACAAAGATAAAATAGGTCATGTTTTTGTCTCGTTTAATAGTTAAAACAAATTTACATTATTGCAATCAGTTGATAAAACATTGTCCTTTACAATTATAAAAGCTTTTTACAAAAATCTACTACTCTGCTTGCATGTCAGCAGACTGGGGTAGATCCTGCTAAAATCCTATGTATTGAATGAATCCTTTTGAATCGGGAAAAAAATAGTTTTTGAATCGAGAATCGTGTTGAATTGAAAAAAAAAAAAAATCGATTTTGAATCGAATCGTGACCCCAAGAATCGATATTGAATCGAATCGTGGTACACCCAAAGACTCACAGCCCTACTAATTATCTTTCCAAATTTTCTGAGCCATATTTTAAAATCCAAATCCATCCATCCATCCATTTCTACCGCTTATTCCCTTTTTGGGGTCGCGGGGGGCGCTGGAGCCTATCTCAGCTACAATCGGGCGGAAGGCGGGGTACACCCTGGACAAGTCGCCACCTCATCGCAGGGCCAACACAGATAGACAGGAATCCAAATATTGACAGGAATGGGCCCCGTTCACTTTTTTTAAAACATAATATCAGATTGATACCAACATTTGTAGTATTGCCCACCTAAGACTGTCTCTACAGTTTGAGTCTTGACTGATGTAGGAGGAACTCGAGCAACCCCTTTGATAATCTAAAAATATATATTTATACAACACCGTAAACACTAATAATTATTTTCATAAGTGGGAAGGGAATGTCAGTGAAAAAGTTGCATTGAATGGCATGAATAATACACATCAGAGATCAAGTATTCATGCAGTTCATATAAGTACCCAGGAGTCCACTTGAACAGCAGACTGGACTGGAAGGACAACAGCAAAGCTGTATACAAAAAGGGCATGAGCAGACTATTTTTCAAGCTGTTGGAGATCTTTTTCCAGTCTGTTGTGGCCAGTGCCCTGTACTTTGCAGTGGTTTGTCGGGGGAGCAGCACCAGCAGAAGGGACTTAAACCGGATTGACAAACTGATCCGGAGAGCCAGCAAAAACTATTGGCACGCAGTTGGAGGCGCTTGTGTCAATGAGGGACAGGAGGACACTGCTGTTGATTACATGATCATGCCCCTGCTGTTGTTTACATGAAATGACATGACATAACCCTAACCCAGTGGTTCTTAACCTTGTTGGAGATACAGAACCCCACCAGTTTCATATGCGCATTCACCGAACCCGAACCGTAATCATAAAATGATGTTACTATATTAAAGAAATACTAATAAAAATATATTTTACAAACAGAAAGTTACAGGAATGTACACATAATCCCATGTTTACATCTCATTGTGCAACATGTGAATGTTTTAGTGGGAACTAAATGCGATATCTGAAAGGGATACACATTATTTCCAAAGTAGGACCCCCACCCAGACATATAATACTCGTACACATCTCATGAAAAACAATATATTATAGTCATTGTAAGTGGGCTAAAATACTTATATTAGAAAATAATCTCATGGAAATGACTGCGGTCATTTGATTACAATAATAAAACATTGAACTTGTTATTTAGTCAGGTTTGGGACAGGTGTGCTGCAGGTGTGACCACAGTGCATGTGCACGTCTGACGTCGCACACAAATGCTCAAGGAGTTTTTGCGTTTGCTCACACATATGAAAAATTAGAGGGAACATTGTTTGGAGGTATCCATAATACGCCGACGGGGAGAAGTTTTTATTTACACGATGAGTCGGGCGTGTCTTGACCTCCGCGACGGAGGCTCTGCCGAACCCCTGAGGCCAACTCACCAAACTCCTAGGGTTCGATCGAACCCAGGTTAAGAACCACTGCCCTAACCCTAACCACCTCCATAAAGGTTTTATATACATGCTGTAAGTATATATATGTAATGTAGTAACATATATAATAGCATTTTGTATTTACGTATTTTGATCATTTTAAGCATACATTTCAAAAACGCATCACGTTTGATTTTTTTTTCCTTCATCACTGATTATTACACACTGCAGACTTCATGAGAGCCAAGAAACACAATCAAATATCACTTGCTGTGCAAGGTCTGCTGTCATTTGGATGCCGACTGCAAGGATGGGGGAAAAGCGCATTTTGTGTCGTTCTCGCCATTCCCGGGTCTAAATTGGCTGTCAAAGTGTACCAACATGTCGGATCATATCCTCAGCCATTTACCTTTTAGGTGAGAGGCATGACTTATGACTTTGAATAAACGTCCAAGGCTCAAGGAAGCAAGAAAAGAAAAAAAAAAAATATATATATATATATATATATATATATATATATATATATATATATATACACTGCGGCGTGAACGCGATGATGTCATGTTATCGTTGGAAAAAGACAATATGATTTGCCTGAGTGGCGAGGAGACCCTGAGAGTAACAAGCGGTACAAAATTTTATATTTCATTGGGGTCCGAAAGCACCTTTGAGAAAGCCAAGGGTAGCTCACTGCTTAAAGCAGCTTGCTCCCATTCAAAAGGGGACTGGGTTCAAATCCCAGTCAGGTCGAACAGTAACTAGGAAAGATCCAGTGGGAGAAGTTAAAGTTTTGTATCATAGTTTACTGAGACAGGTTCTCAATTAAATATGTAATTGGGGCCCGAAATCCTGACTCAAGAAGACCAAGGATAGCTGACTGGTGAAAGCAGCTAGCTCTTAATCAAAGGGGACTGGGTTCAAATCCCAGTCAGGTTAGTCGGTAACTAGGAAAGATCCAGTGGGAGGAGTTAAAGTTAACCTGACTGGGACTCGATCCCAGTACCCCTTGGTTAACAGTTTTTGGTGTTAACCACTGAGCTATCTTGGGTCTCCTCAAGAGCAGATTTGGGGCCCAATGACATATTTAATCCTGAACCTGTCTCTGTAAACTATGATCGGGATGCCATAAAAAAATAACTCTTCCAAGTGGAGTTTTGTAAGTTACCTGTCAGTCCTACTGGGGTTTGAACCCATTATTGACACTTTATTATTGACATTATAGACACGTTATAATGACATTATTGACACTTTATTATTGACATTGTTGACACGTATTATTGACATTATTGACACTTTGTAATGACATTGACACTTTATTATTGACATTATTGACACTTTATTATTGACATTATTGACACTTTATAACAACATTATTGACACTTTATTATTGACATTGTTGACACTTTATAACGACATTATTGACACTTTATTATTGACATTGTTGACACTTTATAACGACATTATTGACACTTTATAACGACATTATTGACACTTTATTATTGACATTGTTGACACGTGATACAGAGCTAATGTTTCAACTTCGATGGCTTTAATTGAAATTACAGAAGAAATTACCAATGCTATAGATAATAAAAAATGTGCGGCAGCAGTTTTTATGGATCTAACTAAAGCATTTGACACAATTAATCACAATATTTTAATCAAAAAACTAGAACGATATGGCATCAGAGGGTTAGTCTTAAACTGGATAAGAAGTTATCTAATGAACAGGAAACAATACGTGAAGGTAGGCGAACACACCTCTACAACGCTAAATATATCCTGTGGTGTACCTCAGGGATCAATACTAGGACCTAAATTATTCAATCTATATATAAATGACATTTGTAAAGTTACAAAAGATTTAAAGTTAGTATTATTTGCGGATGATACAACAGCGTTTTGTTCAGGAGAGAATACACAGAAGATACTACAAATAATAACAGAAGAAATTAACAAATTAAAAAGATGGTTTGACAAAAACAGACTATCGTTGAATCTCAGTAAAACTAAAATAATGCTATTTGGTAACAGTAGAAGAGAAAGTCAAACACAAATACAAATAGACGGAATAGAAATTGAAAGAGTAAATGAAACCAAATTTCTAGGTATAATGATTGGTGATAAATTGAACTGGAAATCTCACGTAAAAAATATACAACATAAAGTAGCAAGAAACACGTCAATAATGAATAAAGCAAAACATGTTCTAGACAAAAAATCACTTCATATTCTCTACTGCTCACTAGTGTTACCATATCTGAGTTATTGTGCAGAAATATGGGGAAATAATTACAAAAGTACACTTCATTCATTAACGGTGTTACAAAAAAGATCAGTTAGAATAATACATAATGTTGGATATAGAGAACACACAAATCCTTTATTTATTGAATCAAAGATTTTGAAATTCTACGACATAGTGAATTTGCAAACAGCTAAAATTATACACAAAGCAAACTATAACCTGCTACCCAAGAATATACAACAATTCTTCTCAAAAAAAGAGGAGAAATATAATCTTAGAGAGAAATGTAATTTAAAACATTTGTATGCACGTACAACACTTAAGACCTTCAGTATATCAGTATGTGGAATTAAATTATGGAATGGATTAAGCAAAGCAATCAAACAATGTACTAATATGATCCACTTCAAGAAACTCTTCAAACTTAAAGTGTTTACAAAGTACAAAGAAGAAGAACCATGATAAACATTCTGAATTTATTTAACTCATCCATTCTTTCATTCTTTCACTCACAAAATAATCTTACTTATCTCAACATATGAAATGTAACTTACTTCACCAATTATTATTTATTTACTTATTTTATTGTGATTACTTATGGAGTATATTGTGAATAAATTGAGAACAGGAAGTGAACAAAAGTTTTAGCAACTGTCATGTAAAAGAAAAGGGGTAGGATTAAATAAGCTTTGCTTCTTCCTACTCCTTTTCGAACATGTTGAAAAGAGAAACTGGAGATTGTGATGTATCATGTTGTATACTTGCATGTTCGAAATAAACTCAAACTCAAACTCAAACTCAAACACGTATTATTGACATTATTGACACTTTATTATTGACATTATTGACACTTTATTATTGACATTATTGATATTTCATAATGACATTATTGACACTTTATTATTGACATTATTAACACTTTATTATTCAATCCAATCCAATCCACTTTATTTATATAGCACATTTAAACAACAAAATGTTTCCAAAGTGCTGCACAACAATATTAAACACAATTAAAAACAATATAAAATAAATATGATTAAAAACAATTTCAAAGGGTAAAACAGTAAATAGAAATCAAAATTTTAAAAACACAGAGGACAACAGAGGACCACACAACTCACGTAGTGTTAAAAGTCAGAGAATAAAAGTGGGTCTTAAGACGAGACTTGAAACACTCCACTGTGGGAGCAGTTGGAACATGGAGGGGCAGAGTGTTCGACCACAGAGAAGGCCCTGTCTCCCCTGGTTTTAAGTCTCGTCTTGGACACCACGAGCTGGAGCTGGCTCTCGGACCTCAGAGCGCGCGCAGGATTGTAAGTTTGGATGAGGTCCGAGATATACTGAGGTGCCAGTCCATGTAAAGCTTTTAAAACAAACAGCAAGGTTTTAAAATCAATTCTAAAATGAACAGGGAGCCAGTGCAAACTGTCAAGGATTGGGGTTATTGACACTTTATGACATTTATTGACACTTTATTATTGACATTATTGACACTTTATTATTGACATTGTTGACACTATTATTGACATTATTAACACTTTATTATTGACATTATTGACACTTTATAATGACATTATTGACACTTTATTATTGACATTGTTGACACTTTATTATTGACATTATTGACACTTTATAATGACACTATTGACACTTTATTGTTGACATTGTTGACACTTTATTATTGACATTATTGACACTTTATAATGACACTATTGACACTTTATTGTTGACATTGTTGACACTTTATTATTGACATTATTGACACGTTATTATTGACACTTTATTATTGGTGCTGGATTAGGATTTAAGTTTGCTGGGTTAGGATTTAAGTTTGAATGGAAATAAACGCAAGCTGAAAACATAAACATGTTTTGTTTTGCAGCAAGTTCAAAACAAGAACGACCCTTCCCGTGTGTGTATGGTGTGTTAGTGTGGTGTGTCACATGCAATGACGCAAACACACGCACGATGTCATGTCAACAGGATGTTGTGTCCATGTGTGACCTGATCAACAACCTTCCATTAAAGGTGTGACTTTTGTGTGTCCCTCGGCAGGCTGCTATGTGACACACACAAACAAACAAACACACACACACACATTACACACACACCTCCGCCTCCAAGCTTCTCACCTCTTCAACCTGGGGCCTTTTTTGTCTGAGCAAGAACACAAGCGAGGATGCAAAGCAAGAATTGATGAGCAGTTTGGGGAATATTTACAGTCTCTGCTCACAAGTAACGAGGTGTCCATGGCGTCATCCTCATGAAAACAACTCAATCATGTGTCAAATCATCAGCAGCGATCTTAATGGCTGCGCCTCAAACATCACATGTTGTACCAACTCTAAGACAAATAAACATGATTTTCACCTTTATTTTTTAAATCCAAACAATTGAAATTCAATGATTTAGTGCGTTTGCAAACAGCTAAAAAGCGAACTACAAACCTGCTTGCCAAGAATGTACAACCACTCTTCTCAACTAAAGAGAAATATACCCTTGGATTTAAAGCATCCGTATGCACGTGCAACACTTAAAACATCTAAACCAGTGCTTCTTAACCTTGTTGGAGGTACTGAACCACACCAGTTTCATATGCGCATTCACCCAACCCTTCTTCAGTGAAAAAAATAAAAATAAATAATAATTAAAATTCAAGACAAAGTTATATGTTTTTGGTAACACTTTAGTTTGGGGAACATATTATAAGTAACAAAGACTCAATTTAGAGTTTTTTGGACACTAGGGGAACATATTCTAAGTATCCATCCATCCATCCATTTTCTACCTTCGGGGTCACGGGGGGCGCTGGAGCCTATCTCAGCTACAATCGGGCGGAAGGCGGGGTACACCCTGAACAAGTCGCCACCTCATCTCAGGGCCAACACAGATAGACTTAATTTAGAGTTTTTTGGACACTAGGGGAACATATTCTAAGTAACAAAGACTCAATTTAGAGTTTTTTGGACACTAGGGGAACATATTCTAAGTATCCATCCATCCATCCATTTTCTACCTTCGGGGTCACGGGGGGCACTGGAGCCTATCTCAGCTACAATCGGGCGGAAGGCGGGGTACACCCTGAACAAGTCGCCACCTCATCACAGGGCCAACACAGATAGACTTAATTTAGAGTTTTTTGGACACTAGGGGAACATATTCTAAGTAACAAAGACTTAATTTAGAGTTTTTTGGACACTAGGGGAACATATTCTAAGTAACAAAGACTTAATTTAGAGTTTTTTGGACACTAGGGGAACATATTCTAAGTAACAAAGACTTAATTTAGAGTTTTTTGGACACTAGGGGAACATATTCTAAGTAACAAAGACTTAATTTAGAGTTTTTTGGACACTAGGGGAACATATTCTAAGTAACAAAGACTTAATTTAGAGTTTTTTGGACACTAGGGGAACATATTCTAAGTAACAAAGACTTAATTTAGAGTTTTTTGGACTCTCCATATTCTAAGTAACAAAGACTTAATTTAGAGTTTTTTGGACACGAGGGGAACATATTCTAAGTAACAAAGACTTAATTTAGAGTTTTTTGGACACTAGGGGAACATATTCTCAGTAACAAAGACTTAATTTAGAGTTTTTTGGACACTAGGGGAACATATTCTAAGTCACAAATACTTAATTTAGAGTTTTTTGGACACTAGGGGAACATATTCTAAGTAACAAAGACTTAATTTAGAGTTTTTTGGACTCTAGGGGAACATATTCTTAGTTACAAAGACTTAATTTAGAGTTTTTTGGACACTAGGGGAACATATTCTAAGTAACAAAGACTTAATTTAGAGTTTTTTGGACACTAGGGGAACATATTCTAAGTAACAAAGACTTAATTTAGAGTTTTTTTGGACACTCGGGGAACATATTCTAAGAAACAAAGACTTAATTTAGAGTTTTTTGGACACTACAGGAACATATTCTAAGTAACAAAGACATTCATAGTTTTATTGGACACTCGGGGAACATATTCTAAGTAACAAAGACTTAATTTAGAGTTTTCTGGACACTAGGGGAACATAATCTAAGTAACAAAGACTTAATTTAGAGGTTTTTGGACACTAGGGGAACATATTCTAAGTAACAAAGACTTAATTTAGAGTTTTTTTGGACACTAGGGGAACATATTCTAAGTAACAAAGACTTAATTTAGAGTTTTTTGGACACTAGGGGAACATATTCTAAGTAACAAAGACTTAATTTAGAGTTTTTTGGACACTAAGGGAAAATATTCTAAGTAACAAAGACTTAATTTAGAGTTTTTTGGACACTAGGGGAACATATTCTCAGTAACAAAGACTTAATTTAGAGTTTTTTGGACTCTAGGGGAACATATTCTAAGTAACAAAGACTTAATTTAGAGTTTTTTGGACACTAGGGGAACATATTCTAAGTAACAAAGACTTAATTTAGAGTTTTCTGGACACTAGGGGAACATAATCTAAGTAACAAAGACTTAATTTAGAGGTTTTTGGACACTAGGGGAACATATTCTAAGTAACAAAGACTTAATTTAGAGTTTTTTGGACACAAGGGGAACATATTCTAAGTAACAAAGACTTAATTTAGAGTTTTTTGGACTCTAGGGGAACATATTCTTAGTAACAAAGTCTTAATTTAGAGTTTTTTGGACACTAGGGGAACATATTCTAAGTAACAAAGACTTAATTTAGAGTTTTTTGGACACTAGGGGAACATATTCTCAGTAACAAAGACTTAATTTAGAGTTTTTTGGACTCTCCATATTCTAAGTAACAAAGACTTAATTTAGAGTTTTTTGGACACGAGGGGAACATATTCTAAGTAACAAAGACTTAATTTAGAGTTTTTTGGACACTAGGGGAACATATTCTCAGTAACAAAGACTTAATTTAGAGTTTTTTGGACACTAGGGGAACATATTCTAAGTAACAATGACTTAATTTAGAGTTTTTTGGACACTAGGGGAACATATTCTAAGTAACAAAGACTTAATTTAGAGTTTTTTGGACTCTAGGGGAACATATTCTTAGTAACAAAGACTTAATTTAGAGTTTTTTGGACACTAGGGGAACATATTCTAAGTAACAAAGACTTAATTTAGAGTTTTTTGGACACTAGGGGAACATATTCTAAGTAACAAAGACTTAATTTAGAGTTTTTTTGGACACTCGGGGAACATATTCTAAGAAACAAAGACTTAATTTAGAGTTTTTTGGACACTACAGGAACATATTCTAAGTAACAAAGACATTCATAGTTTTATTGGACACTCGGGGAACATATTCTAAGTAACAAAGACTTAATTTAGAGTTTTCTGGACACTAGGGGAACATAATCTAAGTAACAAAGACTTAATTTAGAGGTTTTTGGACACTAGGGGAACATATTCTAAGTAACAAAGACTTAATTTAGAGCTATTTGGACACTAGGGGAACATATTCTAAGTAACAAAGACATTCATAGTTTTTTTGGACACTCGGGGAACATATTCTAAGTAACAAAGACTTACTTTAGAGTTTTTTGGACACTAGGGGAACATATTGTAAGTAACAAAGACTTAATTTAGAGCTTTTTGGACACTAGGGGAACATATTCTAAGTAACAAAGACTTAATTTAGAGATTTTTGGACACTAGAGGAACATATTCTAAGTAACAAAGACTTAATTTAGAGTTTTTTGGACACTAGGGGAACATATTCTAAGTAACAAAGACTTAATTTAGAGTTATTTGGACACATGAGGAACATATTATAAGTAACAAAGACTTAATTTAGAGTTTTTTGGACACTAGGGGAACATATTCTCAGTAACAAAGACTTAATTTTGAGTTTTTTGGACTCTCCATATTCTAAGTAACAAAGACTTAATTTAGAGTTTTTTGGACACTAGGGGAACATTCTAAGTAACAAAGACTTAATTTAGAGTTTTTTGGACACTAGGGGAACATATTCTCAGTAACAAAGACTTAATTTAGAGTTTTTTGGACACTAGGGGAACATATTCTAAGTAACAAAGACTTAATTTAGAGTTTTTTGGACACTAGGGGAACATATTCTAAGTAACAAAGACTTAATTTAGAGTTTTTTGGACTCTAGGGGAACATATTCTTAGTAACAAAGTCTTAATTTAGAGTTTTTTGGACACTAGGGGAACATATTCTAAGTAACAAAGACTTAATTTAGAGTTTTTTGGACACTAGGGGAACATATTCTAAGTAACAAAGACTTAATTTAGAGTTTTTTTGGACACTCGGGGAACATATTCTAAGAAACAAAGACTTAATTTAGAGTTTTTTGGACACTACAGGAACATATTCTAAGTAACAAAGACATTCATAGTTTTATTGGACACTCGGGGAACATATTCTAAGTAACAAAGACTTAATTTAGAGTTTTCTGGACACTAGGGGAACATAATCTAAGTAACAAAGACTTAATTTAGAGGTTTTTGGACACTAGGGGAAGATATTCTAAGTAACAAAGACTTAATTTAGAGCTATTTGGACACTAGGGGAACATATTCTAAGTAACAAAGACATTCATAGTTTTTTTGGACACTCGGGGAACATATTCTAAGTAACAAAGACTTACTTTAGAGTTTTTTGGACACTAGGGGAACATATTGTAAGTAACAAAGACTTAATTTAGAGCTTTTTGGACACTAGGGGAACATATTCTAAGTAACAAAGACTTAATTTAGAGTTTTTTGGACACTAGGGGAACATATTCTAAGTAACAAAGACTTACTTTAGAGTTTTTTGGACACTAGGGGAACATATTGTAAGTAACAAAGACTTAATTTAGAGCTTTTTGGACACTAGGGGAACATATTCTAAGTAACAAAGACTTAATTTAGAGATTTTTGGACACTAGAGGAACATATTCTAAGTAACAAAGACTTAATTTAGAGTTTTTTGGACACTAGGGGAACATATTCTAAGTAACAAAGACTTAATTTAGAGTTATTTGGACACATGAGGAACATATTATAAGTAACAAAGACTTAATTTAGAGTTTTTTGGACACTAGGGGAACATATTCTAAGTAACAAAGACTTAATTTAGAGTTATTTGGACACATGAGGAACATATTCTAAGTAACAAAGACTTAATTTAGAGTTTTTTGGACACTAGGGGAACAAATTCTAAGTAACAAAGACTTAATTTAGAGTTTTTTGGACACTAGGGGAACATATTCTAAGTAACAAAGACTTAATTTAGAGTTTTTTTGGACACTCGGGGAACATATTCTAAGAAACAAAGACTTAATTTAGAGTTTTTTGGACACTACAGGAACATATTCTAAGTAACAAAGACATTCATAGTTTTATTGGACACTCGGTGAACATATTCTAAGTAACAAAGACTTAATTTAGAGTTTTCTGGACACTAGGGGAACATAATCTAAGTAACAAAGACTTAATTTAGAGGTTTTTGGACACTAGGGGAACATATTCTAAGTAACAAAGACTTAATTTAGAGTTTTTTGGACACTAGGGGAACATATTCTAAGTAACAAAGACTTAATTTAGAGTTTTTTGGACACTAAGGGAAAATATTCTAAGTAACAAAGACTTAATTTAGAGTTTTTTGGACACTAGGGGAACATATTCTCAGTAACAAAGACTTAATTTAGAGTTTTTTGGACTCTAGGGGAACATATTCTAAGTAACAAAGACTTAATTTAGAGTTTTTTGGACACTAGGGGAACATATTCTAAGTAACAAAGACTTAATTTAGAGT
This sequence comes from Nerophis lumbriciformis, assembly GCF_033978685.3. Taxonomy (NCBI): domain Eukaryota; kingdom Metazoa; phylum Chordata; class Actinopteri; order Syngnathiformes; family Syngnathidae; genus Nerophis; species Nerophis lumbriciformis. The sequence continues at coordinate 9,458,881 of NC_084573.2, read as the reverse complement.
TTTTTTGGACACTCGGGGAACATATTCTAAGAAACAAAGACTTAATTTAGAGTTTTTTGGACACTACAGGAACATATTCTAAGTAACAAAGACATTCATAGTTTTATTGGACACTCGGGGAACATATTCTAAGTAACAAAGACTTAATTTAGAGTTTTCTGGACACTAGGGGAACATAATCTAAGTAACAAAGACTTAATTTAGAGGTTTTTGGACACTAGGGGAAGATATTCTAAGTAACAAAGACTTAATTTAGAGCTATTTGGACACTAGGGGAACATATTCTAAGTAACAAAGACATTCATAGTTTTTTTGGACACTCGGGGAACATATTCTAAGTAACAAAGACTTACTTTAGAGTTTTTTGGACACTAGGGGAACATATTGTAAGTAACAAAGACTTAATTTAGAGCTTTTTGGACACTAGGGGAACATATTCTAAGTAACAAAGACTTAATTTAGAGTTTTTTGGACACTAGGGGAACATATTCTAAGTAACAAAGACTTACTTTAGAGTTTTTTGGACACTAGGGGAACATATTGTAAGTAACAAAGACTTAATTTAGAGCTTTTTGGACACTAGGGGAACATATTCTAAGTAACAAAGACTTAATTTAGAGATTTTTGGACACTAGAGGAACATATTCTAAGTAACAAAGACTTAATTTAGAGTTTTTTGGACACTAGGGGAACATATTCTAAGTAACAAAGACTTAATTTAGAGTTATTTGGACACATGAGGAACATATTATAAGTAACAAAGACTTAATTTAGAGTTTTTTGGACACTAGGGGAACATATTCTAAGTAACAAAGACTTAATTTAGAGTTATTTGGACACATGAGGAACATATTCTAAGTAACAAAGACTTAATTTAGAGTTTTTTGGACACTAGGGGAACAAATTCTAAGTAACAAAGACTTAATTTAGAGTTTTTTGGACACTAGGGGAACATATTCTAAGTAACAAAGACTTAATTTAGAGTTTTTTTGGACACTCGGGGAACATATTCTAAGAAACAAAGACTTAATTTAGAGTTTTTTGGACACTACAGGAACATATTCTAAGTAACAAAGACATTCATAGTTTTATTGGACACTCGGTGAACATATTCTAAGTAACAAAGACTTAATTTAGAGTTTTCTGGACACTAGGGGAACATAATCTAAGTAACAAAGACTTAATTTAGAGGTTTTTGGACACTAGGGGAACATATTCTAAGTAACAAAGACTTAATTTAGAGTTTTTTGGACACTAGGGGAACATATTCTAAGTAACAAAGACTTAATTTAGAGTTTTTTGGACACTAAGGGAAAATATTCTAAGTAACAAAGACTTAATTTAGAGTTTTTTGGACACTAGGGGAACATATTCTCAGTAACAAAGACTTAATTTAGAGTTTTTTGGACTCTAGGGGAACATATTCTAAGTAACAAAGACTTAATTTAGAGTTTTTTGGACACTAGGGGAACATATTCTAAGTAACAAAGACTTAATTTAGAGTTTTCTGGACACTAGGGGAACATAATCTAAGTAACAAAGACTTAATTTAGAGGTTTTTGGACACTAGGGGAACATATTCTAAGTAACAAAGACTTAATTTAGAGTTTTTTGGACACTAGGGGAACATATTCTAAGTAACAAAGACTTAATTTAGAGTTTTTTGGACACTAGGGGAACATATTCTAAGTAACAAAGACTTAATTTAGAGTTTTTTGGACACTAGGGGAACATATTCTCAGTAACAAAGACTTAATTTAGAGTTTTTTGGACTCTCCATATTCTAAGTAACAAAGACTTAATTTAGAGTTTTTTGGACACGAGGGGAACATATTCTAAGTAACAAAGACTTAATTTAGAGTTTTTTGGACACTAGGGGAACATATTCTCAGTAACAAAGACTTAATTTAGAGTTTTTTGGACACTAGGGGAACATATTCTAAGTAACAATGACTTAATTTAGAGTTTTTTGGACACTAGGGGAACATATTCTAAGTAACAAAGACTTAATTTAGAGTTTTTTGGACTCTAGGGGAACATATTCTTAGTAACAAAGACTTAATTTAGAGTTTTTTGGACACTAGGGGAACATATTCTAAGTAACAAAGACTTAATTTAGAGTTTTTTGGACACTAGGGGAACATATTCTAAGTAACAAAGACTTAATTTAGAGTTTTTTTGGACACTCGGGGAACATATTCTAAGAAACAAAGACTTAATTTAGAGTTTTTTAGACACTACAGGAACATATTCTAAGTAACAAAGACATTCATAGTTTTATTGGACACTCGGGGAACATATTCTAAGTAACAAAGACTTAATTTAGAGTTTTCTGGACACTAGGGGAACATAATCTAAGTAACAAAGACTTAATTTAGAGGTTTTTGGACACTAGGGGAACATATTCTAAGTAACAAAGACTTAATTTAGAGCTATTTGGACACTAGGGGAACATATTCTAAGTAACAAAGACATTCATAGTTTTTTTGGACACTCGGGGAACATATTCTAAGTAACAAAGACTTACTTTAGAGTTTTTTGGACACTAGGGGAACATATTGTAAGTAACAAAGACTTAATTTAGAGCATTTTGGACACTAGGGGAACATATTCTAAGTAACAAAGACTTAATTTAGAGTTTTTTGGACACTAGGGGAACATATTCTAAGTAACAAAGACTTACTTTAGAGTTTTTTGGACACTAGGGGAACATATTGTAAGTAACAAAGACTTAATTTAGAGCTTTTTGGACACTAGGGGAACATATTCTAAGTAACAAAGACTTAATTTAGAGATTTTTGGACACTAGAGGAACATATTCTAAGTAACAAAGACTTAATTTAGAGTTTTTTGGACACTAGGGGAACATATTCTAAGTAACAAAGACTTAATTTAGAGTTATTTGGACACATGAGGAACATATTATAAGTAACAAAGACTTAATTTAGAGTTTTTTGGACACTAGGGGAACATATTCTAAGTAACAAAGACTTAATTTAGAGTTATTTGGACACATGAGGAACATATTCTAAGTAACAAAGACTTAATTTAGAGTTTTTTGGACACTAGGGGAACAAATTCTAAGTAACAAAGACTTAATTTAGAGATTTTTGGACACTAGAGGAACATATCCTAAGTAACAAAGACTTAATTTAGAGTTATTTGGTTAGGATTAGGGTTAGGGTTAGAGGGTTAGGGCCAGGGTTAGAGGGTTAGGGTTATAATAAGGCCATGCCGAATAAGGCATTAATAAGTACTTAATAATGACTAGTTAAGAGCCAATATGTTACTAATTTCCATGTTAATAAGCAACTAATTAATGGTGAATATGTTCCCCATACTAAAGTGTTACCATGTTTTATTACTGGTGCACAAAATGAACCGTGCATGAACATCACCTTGTTCAAAGAACAAAACCAACACAGTGCATAAACTCACAACAAATTACACACCTGCAAATCAGTGTGACTTCTGCTGTTGCTGCATCCGTAATACGCCGATAGGGAGAAGTTTGTATTTACACGATGAGTCGGGTGTGTCTCGACCTCCGCCGAACCCCTGAGGCCGACTCACCGAACCCCTAGGGTTCGATCGAACCCAGGTTAAGAACCACTGATCGAGCATATCAGTATGTGGGATGAAACGATGAATGGATGAATAAACAATGTGCCAATATGATCCACTTGAAGACGATGTTGACGTTTTTACAAAGTACCAAGACAAAGAATTGTGATAGACGTCATGAACTTACTGAAAATAAAGTTATTCATCTCATGGAGTGAATCCTAACTGACTCGACTTTTTATGAAGACAAGTGTTGTGTTTACTGTGAATGGATGTCAATTGTGTACAAACCTCAAAGTCCTCGTTTATTGTATTTACCATGAATGGATGTCAATTGTGTACAAGTGGACAACAAGAAGTGAACATATGGTCACTAGTTGCTATGAAGTGAAAAGGAGGTGGTTGAAATAAGCTTTGCTTCTTCCTACTCCTTTTTGAAATGTTGTAAATAAACATGAACATGTGTCAAATATGTCACGTATCATATTGATACTGTACACATGCAAATACATTTCACGCTCCTACTAGAGGAATCATTTTATTGATTTTATTCTTTCATAAAACCTGTCAAACATCATGGCAGCTGTTAGCATTTCTTTGATACGCATCTCTTCATACATCATCTTTCTCATATGTCATCATATATCATCTTTCTCACCAGCACGGAAGCCTTACTTACACACACTAAATATATATTTATTCACATTATTATAAATACATCATTATTCACATTAGTATAAATATATCTTTATTCATATTTTTATGAATGTATCTTTATTCACATTATAATTGCTATTTGCAATGATAATATTGATGATGATAATAATAATAAGAAGAAGAACAATAATAATAAAAACAATAATAATAACAATAACGATGATAATAATAATAAAAATAACTGTGATAATAATAATAATTAAAATAATAATAAATAATAACTAAGATAATAATAATAACTATAATAATAAAAACAACAATAATAACAACAATTAAGATTAAGATAATAATAATAATACAAATATAATATTGATAATAATAATGGTAAGAATAATAATAATAAAAACAATAATAATAATAAAAAAACAATAACAATATTTATAACAATAACAGTAATAATAAATAATAATAATAACTATGATAATAATAACAATATAATAATAAAAACAACAATAATAATAACAACTAAGATAATAATAATAATGATACTACTAATAATAATAATAATACAAATATAATAATGATAATAATAATGATAATAATAATAAAAGTATTAATAAAAACAATAATTATAATAATAATAAATAATAATATAACTAAGATAACAATAACAACAAATATAAAAATAAAAACAACATTAATAATAACAAATAAGATAATAATAATAATAATAATAATAATAATAATAATGATGATGATCATAATAATAATAATAATAATAATAATAATAATAATAATAATAATAATAATACAAATATAATACAAATAATAATAATAATAATAATAATAATAATAACTAAGATAATACGACTACCCGCTACAAGAGCAGACTGAAGTGCTACAACTTTGTAGTGTAATTCCCAGTGTTTGTAATATGAAAAGACATAAAACCAGCGATGAAAACTCATTTTCAGGAGGATGTCAGGACTTTCTCGGTTGTTTTGTCTGCTGTGAGCCACGCTGATGCTGCTTTAACGAGTCTGCTGAAAAGGAGGCCGGTGAAGTCAGCTACTTGACTTGCACACTTTTCAAGAGGATGATGAAAGATTTTAGGATGTGTGACTTTACTTTGTTAATCATGGTCACTAACATCAGAATAAAAGTAAATAAAAACACTCTAAATTTTTAAACACTACATTTTTCTACACTAAACTTTTAAACTGTGAATTTCTTTTTACTGAATTTTTAAACCCTAAATTTTTTTACACAGAATTGTTCTACTCTGAAATTTTGAACAATTAATTTTCATACACTGAATTTTTAAACACAATTTTTTTTAAACACATTTTTCTATACTGAATTGGTAAACCCAGAATTGTTCTACACTGAATGTTTAAACGCTGAATTTTTAAACAATTAATTTTTCTACCCTGAATTTTTAAACACAGAATTGTTCTACACTGAATTTTTTGACACTGAATTTTTAAACAATGAATTTTTCGACACTGAATTTTTAAACAATTAATTTTTCAACACTGAATTTTTCTACCTTGAATTTTTCGACACTGAATTTTTAAACACTAGATTTTTCGACACTGAAGTTTTCTATACGGAATTTTTCTACACTGAATTTTTAAACCCAAAATTGCTCTACACAGAATTTTTAAACAAGAAATTTTTTGACACTGAATTTTTAAACAATGAATTTTTTGACACCGAATTTTTGTACACTGAATTTTTAAACAAGAAATTTTTTGACACTGAATTTTCTACTTTGAATTTTTCGACACTGAATTTTTAAACACAAAATGTTTCTACCCTGAATTTTTGAACAATGAATTTTTCGACACTGAATTTCTCTACCTTTAATTTTTTGACACTGAATTTTTGAACGCTAGATTTTTCGACACTGAATTTTTGTATACGGAATTTTTCTACATTGAATTTTTAAACCCAAAAATGCTCTTCACAGAATTGTTCTACACTGAATTTTTAAACAATTTTTTGACACAGAATTTTTCTACCTTGAATTTTTCGACACTGAATTTTTAAACACTAAATTTTTCGACACTGAAATTTTAAACAATGAATTTTTTGACACTGAATTTTTCTACACTGAATTTTTAAACAATTAATTTTTCTACACTAGATTTTTCAACACTGAATTTTTCTACACTAGATTTTTCAACACTAAATTTTTCAACACTGAATTTTTCTATACGGAATTTTTCTATGCTGAATTTTTAAACACTGCATTTTTCTACACAAAATTTTTAAACTCTGAATTTTTTTTTACTGAATTCTTAAACCCTGAATTTTTTTACACAGAATTGTTCTACACTGACAATTAATTTTCATACACTGAATTTATAAACACAACATTTTTTAAACACAACATTTTTCTACACTGAATTGTTAAATCCAGAATTGTTCTACACTGAATTTTTAAACACTGAATTTTTAAACAATCAATTTTTCTACCCTGAATTTTTAAACACAGAATTTTTCTACACTGAATTTTTAAACAATTATTTTTTTGACACTGAATTTTTCTACACTGAATTTTTAAACAATTAATTTTCGTACCCTGAATTTTTAAACACAGAATTCTTCTACCTTGAATTTTTCGACACTGAATTTTTAAACACTAGATTTTTCGACACTGAATTTTTCTATACGGAATTTTTCTATACGGAATTTTTCTATACTGAATTTTTCTCACACAGAATTTTTCAACTCAGAATTGTTCTACACTGAATTTTAAAACGCTGAATTTTTAAACAATGAATTTTGCTACACTGAATTTTTAAACAATTAATTTTTGGACACTGAATTTTTCAACACTAAATTTTTCGACACTGAATTTTTCTGTACGGAATTTTTCTATACTGAATTTTTTAACTCTGAAATTTTCTAAACTGAATTTTTAAACCCACAATTGTTCTACACAGAATTGTTCTACACTGAATTTTTGAACACTGAATTTTTCAACAACAAACTTTTCTACCCTGAAAAACTAAATTTTTCTACACTAAATTTTTAAACTCTGAATTTTTTTTTACTGAATTCTTAAACCCTGAATTTTTTTTACACAGAATTGTTCTACACTGACAATTAATTTTCATACACTGAATTTTTAAACACAACATTTTTTAAACACATTTTTCTACACTGAATTGTTAAATCCAGAATTGTTCTACACTGAATTTTTAAACGCTGAATTTTTAAACAATTAATTTTTCTACCCTGAATTTTTAAACACAGAATTTTTCTTCACTGAATTTTTAAACAATTATTTTTTTGACACTGAATTTTTAAACAATTAATTTTTCTACCCTGAATTTTTAAACACAGAATTTTTCTACACTGAATTTTTAAACAATTATTTTTTTGACAATGAATTTTTCTACACTGAATTTTTAAACAATGAATTTTTTGACACTGAATTTTACTACCTTGAATTTTTCGACACTGAATTTTTAAACACTAGATTTTTTGACACTGAATTTTTCTATACGGAATTTTTCTATACTGAATTTTTCTCACACAGAATTTTTTAACCCAGAATTGTTCTACACTGAATTTTAAAACGCTGAATTTTTAAACAATGAATTTTTAAACAATTAATTTTTCTCACACTGAATTTTTTAACCCAGAAATGTTCTACACTGAATTTTAAAACGCTGAATTTTTAAACAATGAATTGTTCTACACTGAATTTTTAAACAATTAATTTTTGGACACTGAATTTTTCTACACAAAATGTTTACAAAATTATGTGATCCTCTCCAAGTTTTCTCATAGTCATTCACATCGACGTCCCACTGGGGTGAGTTTTTCTTTGCCCTTATGTGGGCTCTGTACAGAGGATGTCGTTGTGGCTTGTGCAGCCCTTTGAGACACTTGTGATTTAGGGCTATATAAATAAACATTGATTGATTGATTGATTGATTGATTGATTTTTCTACACTGAATTTTTAAATCCAGAATTGTTCTACACAGAATTTTTTAACCTTGCATTTTTCTACACTGAATTTTTAAACCCAGAATTGTTCTACACTGAATTATTAAACAATTAATTTTTCGACACTGAATTTTTCTACCTTGAATTTTTCGACACTGAATTTTTAAGCACTAGATTTTTCGACACTGAATTTTTAAACAATGAATTTTTCAACACTGAATTTTTAAGCACTAGATTTTTCGACACTGAATGTTTCTATACGGAATTTTTTTTATACTGAATTTTTCTACACTGAATTCTTAAACCCAGAATTGTTCTACACAGAATTGTTCTACAATGAATTTTAAAATGCTGAATTTTTCTACACTGAATTTTTAAACAATTATTTTTTTTGACACTGAATTTTTCTACACAGAATTTTTAAACAATGCATTTTTTGACACTGAATTTTTCTACCTTGAATTTTTCGACACTGAATTTTTAGACTCTGAACTTTTCTACACTGAATTTTTCTACCTTCAATTTTTCGACACTGAATTTTTTAAACACTAAATTCTAGACACTGAATTTTTAAACAATGAATTATTTGACACTGAATTTTTCTACACTGAATTTTTAAACAATGAATTTTTCTACCTTGAATTTTAGGACACTGGCTTTTTAAACACAAAATTTTTCGACACTGAATTTTTCCAGACAGAATTTTTCTACACTGAATTTTTAAACCCAGAATTGTCCTACACTGAATTTTTGAAACTCTGAAATTTTAAACAATGAATTTTTGTACCCTGAATTTTTAAACTCAGCATTTTTCTACACTGAATTTTTAAACCCATAATTGTTCTAAACTGAATTATTAAACAATACATTTTTCGACACTGAATTTTTAAACACTGAATTTTCATACAATTAATTTTGAAAAACACGCATTTTGCCAACACATTTTTTTCAATGAAATTGTCAGTATAATTCAATGCAAAAAAATTGAGTTCATAAACTCAATGTCAAAAAACAACTTTCGTAATAAAGAAATGCACCTCCACACCGGCCCTATGGTTAAGACACAAACAGGTGAAGATGTGTCATGGTGAGAATGAGATAGATGAGTAGTGTGTACAAACATGCATGGATGCTATGAAAGGTGCAGGCTACAACTAGTAGAGAGGAAGAAAGAGGACACCAACAAACAAGAGTGTCGTCAGAGAAGATAGTTTGATTGTTGGAGAAGACGACTTGCTCTCTGGTCTGGTGTAAATGTAAGGATGCTCCTGAAAAACGTGATTGATTTATGTTACAAAAAAAATGACTTTTCTGTCCATAAGCACACACTAAATACGTGTGTTGTTGTACCTTTGGTGGACAAATGAGTTTTGTTGGCTCAGAAAAGGTGTCGATCATCTCCTTTTCTCCTTCAGGCTGGAACTAGACAGACAAAAACATCTTTTATTTTGAAGGCTCTTTCCGATGAACTTGAACAGTGGTTTCAGTGTGACGATGAAGGAAGTTCAAATGGAGACTTAATAAAGCTTTTATGACTGACACAGGTCGACCCTGGAACAGATCATTTACTTGCATGATTTCTGGTGGGAAAAGTGTTTTTAGCGTAAAGATTGTTATGTAATACAAACCCCGTTTCCATATGAGTTGGGAAATTGTGTTAGATGTAAATATAAACGGAATACAATGATTTGCAAATCATTTTCAACCCATATTCAGTTGAATATGCTACAAAGACAACATATTTGATGTTCAAACTGATAAAAAAAATTTGTTTTGCAAATAATCACTAACTTTAGAATTTGATGCCAGCAACACGGACAAAGACGTTGGGAAAGGTGGCAATAAATACTGATAAAGTTGAGGAATGCTCATCAAACACTTATTTGGAACATCCCACAGGTGTGCAGGCTAATTGGGAACAGGTGGGTGCCATGATTGGGTATAAAAATAGATTCCATGAAATGCTCAGTCATTGACAAACAAGGATGGGGCGAGGGTCACCACTTTGTCAACAAATGCGTGAGCAAATTGTTGAACAGTTTAAGAAAAACCTTTCTCAACCAGCTATTGCAAGGAATTTAGGGATTTCACCATCTACGCTCCGTAATATCATCAAAGGGTTTCAGAGAATCTGGAGAAATCACTGCACGTAAGCAGCTAAGCCCGTGACCTTCGATCCCTCAGGCTGTACTGCATCAACAAGCGACATCAGTGTGTAAAGGATATCACCACATGGGCTCAAGAACACCTCAGAAACCCACTGTCAGTAACTACAGTTGGTCGCTACATCTGTAAATGCAAGTTAAAACTCTCCTATGCAAGGCGAAAAGCGTTTATCAACAACACCCAGAAACGCCGTCGGCTTCGCTGGGCCTGAGCTCATCTAAGATGGACTGATACAAAGTGGAAAAGTGTTCCGTGGTCGGACTAGTCCACATTTCAAATTGTTTTTGGAAACTGTGGACGTCGTGTCCTCCGGACCAAAGAGGAAAAGAACCATCCAGACTGTTATAGGCGCAAAGTTGAAAAGCCACACATAACGTACACATCTGTGAAGGCGCCATTAATGCTGAAAGGTACATACAGGTTTTGGAGCAACATATGTTGCCATCCAAGCAACGTTATCATGGACGCCCCTGCTTATTTTAGTAAGAGAATGCCAAGCCACGTGTTACAACAGCATGGTCTCATAGTAAAAGAGTGCAGGTACTAGACTGGCCTGCCTGTAGTCCAGACCTGTCTCCCATTGAAGATGAAGCCTAAAATACGACAACGGAGACCCCCGAACTGTTGAACAACTTAAGCTGTAGATCAAGCAAGAATGGGAAAGAAGTCCACCTGAAAAGCTTCAAAAATGTGTCTCCTCAGTTCCCAAACGTTTACTGAGTGTTGTTAAAAGGAAAGGCCATGTAACACAGTGGTAAAAATGCGCCTATGCCAACTTTTTTGCAATGTGTTGCTGCCATTAAATTCTAAGTTAATGATTGTAGAGGTTGCCCTCTAGTGGGTTCCTCGGACCACCACACACTGCCAGGAGAGCCCGGAATTAAGGGTATAACACTGTTTTATTTTCATAATTAGCAACCGGCTTTGGCTTTCTAGCCCAATGTCTTTTCTTACTGCGGCCGCTCATCAGCACCTCCGACTCCCACTCCAACTCCAACAATGTGTCTCGTTCCGGCTGCTGCTAATAAAG